>NC_056728.1:1891645233-1891917733 GCF_019279795.1 Protopterus annectens | reverse complement strand
CCAGTTCAGGTTTGTGAAAGGCAGATCATGCCTCCTGAACCTGATTGACTTCTTTGAGGCAGTCACCAAAGCCGTGGATGAGGGTAAGGTGATTCACACAGCCTATCTTGACCTCGCCAAGGCTTTTGACACCATCCGCCATTCTGGAATTATAGCTAAACTTACTAAACTAGGTATAAATCCCTACGTCACAAGATGGGTTGCCAACTGGCTCACTGACAGAACCTACACTGTAAAAGTTGCAGGCTCCAAATCTAACCTCAAGGAAGTGACAAGTGGAGTGCCACAGGGTTCCATCCTGGGACCTCTCCTGTTTGGTATCTACTTCTCTGAAGTACAGGCTAACACAGAAGGCCTCTGGCTGACGAAGTTCGCAGATGACTGCAAACTAGGAGCCATAGTCAAGTCCCCAAATGATGTGGACATCCTACAGAAAGGCCTCACTGAGACAGATGCCTGGTGTCAGAGCCATGGCCTCAAGAACAATGCCAAAAAGTGCAGTGTCATCCCTTTTGGTAAAAGCTCTGTACCCATGAACTACCACATAGGCAGCAATCTACTTAACACTGAATGTGTGATGAGACCTTGGGACCCAGGTGGACAGTAGTCTCTCCTTTGATAGTCACATTGCCACAGTAGTCAGAAAGTCCTTCTATGTGGCACACCTCATCATAAAAGGGTTCTCATCCAGGAAAAAAGAGGTCATTGCTCCCCTCTACTCGTCACTCATTAGACACATTATAGAGTACAATGCCTCTTTTTGAATGTACCTCACAAGACATCTGCAGCAGCTGGAAAGGCCACAGAAGTACCCCACAAAGAGGATTACTGGCCTCAAACAAATGCCCTACACTGACCGCCTCAAAAAACTCCAGCTTTACTCCATAGCATATTGCCTACACTGAGGTGATCTCTGCCTAACATATAAAGCTATGTCAAACCCAGAGCTGTTGGACATGCTACACCTAAAGAAATCCCAATCCCTCCAAGCTACATGCTCTAGAGACCTAAACCTTGTCACCACAATAAACAGGACATGCTGGAGGGATAGATTCCTGTCCCAGAGACTTCCTATACTCTGGAACAAGCTACCCATCTATGACAAGCAAAGTTCTTCATTAGCACTCTTCAAAAAAAATCTTGATGAGTGGATGGGAAATAGGAAATACACCCAGAGGATCACTTCTGTGTCTCTGCTGGACAGTGGCACAGGAAAATAACTTTCTTGGGTGGCGTTAGCTATGGTACCTTGCTGGCTAGGCTTATGTAGGCCCTTGGGCCGATAGCCTAGTACCTACCTATGAACCTATGAACCTATGAAAATGATCAATAAAGATATTAGAGACATCTAGACACTGGATCCATGCAAGCATGGCTTCATTACAGGAACGTCATACCTACTGCACCTGGTGGACATTTTGAAAGCATCACCAAGGTAGTGGATGAGAGTAAAATGGTGCCTACTGCCTACATTAATATGGCTAAGGCATTTGATACAATACCCCACTCAGGCATTCTTAACAAATTAATGGAATTAGGTATAATTTCTACATTACACACTGGATAGCTAGCCGAGTCATGGATAGGACTTAGGAGGTTAGGACTGGTAAGGCCACCTCCACAAAGAGGCTAGTCACCAGTGGAGTCCTTTAGGGCTCCATGCGATGCCCACTCCTCTTTGGCATCTACTTAACAGGAGTTGAAGCCAACATTAAAGTCCTCTGGCTGATTAAGTTTGCAGATTATTTTAAACTGGGGGCAGTCATAGAATCCACCCAAGATGCTAACACCCTACAGACATGTCTAACACAGACAGATGGCTGGTGCCAAAAGCACAGCTTAAAACTCAGTGCCAATAAATGCATTATAGTACCTTTTGAGAAGTTAGAGGTACTCCAAAAAATTTGAGTGAAGTCTAGTATAAAGCTCCATTTGGTATGTACCTTTAGAACAAGAACAATCATCCATCTACCTAATAAACTGACTAAACTACTTGAAACTTCAGCAAAGCATTTTTATTTCTCCAACAGGGAGGGTATCAGGGAGAAAGTCTCCTAGATCTGCTAGTTAAAGTGAATTTTTTCTGCACTAATCCTTTGTGCTCTTTAGCATTTGGGAAGATGATCAACCCAGGAATCTACTTCATTAATAGTATGCCACTAATAGTTGACTCACTCTTCAGGAATCTGATAATTCATTCAGGTAGTAACCTAAGCTTCAACCAACATGTCTCCAAAGACACGTCATAGAATATAATGCTCGCTTCAGTATGTACCTGACCAGACACATGCAGCAACTGGAATGTGTATGAAAGTTCCTTACAGATATAATATTGGGCATAAACACAATGTCCGAAGTGAAACGCCTCAAAGACCTATCTCTTTACTTGGTCTCCTACAGACTACTGAGAGGCAAACTATGCCTGGCTTACCAGGCATTCTTGGATTCTTGGACCCCACTTTGATGAAACTTAAAACTTGTGGGTCACATTTGAGTTGCATGATTAGGCCTATAAATTGTGAAAGAGCCTTTTGTAATAACTTTTTTTTCAGAAATGTCCTAATGTGTTACACTAATTGAACAGATCTCAAATAGTAGAACTGCCAATTTCCATTGGAAGGGAATATGCAGTAAAAATAATTTAAGCCTTAATATTACAAAGCGGAACATGGGAATCACTAGCAACTCCCAGTGAAGGAGTAGAGAAAGCAAATGACTAGTAAGGGAACAGCAACTATTTTATAAATGTAAGAACCATTCCACACAATGCATAATATGTCAGAACCATGATTTTATTTTTGTTTACTTTTATTTGTATTTTACATTTGTTTACCAAGGTAGTAGATGGATCACAAATGACCATTTACAGGTACTGCCCATGTGAAATAATTCACAATTAAAATAACAGTGAGACAATAAGCTGTACACATCAAAATAGAGCAGAATGTAACAATATATAATGCATACAGTGGCAGTTAATAGATATCACAAAAATTATGAAAGAAATGCACATTTTACAATTTTACATCATAATTTTCAGGTTTACATTGTGATGGAAAAGCTGTGGGGTAATGAGAGCCAAGATGGGCAAGGTGATTTTAAGAGGTGTTACTAATTGAGAGAAAAAGTAAATCTAGGGGTTGACATCCCCGTAGATGATGTGGCCTGCTGTTTGGCAAGCATAGTTTGATTTGTTGTGGATGAATTTTTGTAAGTTTATCACTGAATGTATTGCAGTTCCTAAGAGTATGTGTGTGTATGTGTGTGTGTGTGTGGGGGGGGGGGGGGGGGGTTCCAAGATTTCAGTATTAAGGCTGGAGAAAGGAGAGTTGGTACAGTATAGCCTTGCTGGTGAGGGTGGTGCTGTTGTTTGGGAGAATCATCAGAGGTATGTGTTTATTGTTACATTTGGAACTACTGCTGAATGTGATTTAGGCTGGACAAGCTTGAAATTAAGAGATCCTAGTAGCAGGTGTACTCTGTACTGGATGGGGAGACATTTAGATTTTTTGTGGGTGAGACAGTGGGTGGTGTGCATTAGAGGCTGAGTTAGTTATGAAGTAACATATTTTGTTTTGGATAGCCTGTAGTGTGTAGGAGTGTTTCTTATAGGCTGTGGTTATTATAGGTACTCCATATCGAGTTGGGCCAGAAGGACTATTTTGCCTATGGTGACTGTGGCTGGTTTGTAGAGGTAGGGCAAGATATTTATTGCCCAGAAAATGTGAATTATCTTTGCTCTTGATTTCTCACTATGGGTATGGAATGTTAGTGAATGGTCTAGCCAGAAACCGAGAAATTTGAGGGAGTTGTTTGTTTCTGTTGGTATGCCACAAAGGGTAGTTATACTGAGTAACTTTGGTGACTTTTTAAGTTTTGTGGTGGTAGCAAAAATATGCTTTTTTGGAAGGTTAAGTATTCATTTATTAGTGAAGCAGGAACTGTGCGAGGCTTTTTTGCACTTGTATTTCAATTGAAGACTGGCTGCAGTTGGACCTTACCATGTAATTAATGTCATCAATGTAGAGGATAAATTGTAAAGTAGAAAGGTGAGAGAAGAGAAGAGAAGAGCTAAAACCGTGGGAGTACAAAAGAACCTTGGAGTGGTCCCATAGAAAATGGTGGACCTAAAGAGAAGAGAATTGAAGAGATAGGATAAAACCTTTGGAGTCCAAAAAACCTTGGGGTGTTCCCATAGAAAATGGTGGACTGAGAGAAGGAAGAACCTAATTTAACTCTGAAGAAGCTGTCTGACCAGAAGGCTTGGAATCATGTGAGGGATTTGTTACTAATGCCAATGATCTAAAGAGAGAAAGAAAGAGAGAGAAAGAGAGGGACAGACCGACAGGTGAGTCAGCAGATAATTAGGTCAAAGACTTTTGAAGGGTCATTGAATGTTGCTTTTTTCAAAATACATTTGTAGCGAATCTCATCAGCTAGTCCCAAAGTGACATCATTGTGCTGCAACTGTAAATTCAGATGTAAATGTCATCAGCAACCATTGCAGATGATGCAAATGTGGCATTATATATATGACAGCCTAAGTGTTTGTGCAGCTGTTTTATGCAATGCCAAGAGATAGTCCTTGGTAACAAATACTGATGTCTGACTCCTAGGAAAGGAGTATTGCAGGGCTTCAAATGCAAAGAATCTAAAACATGCAAATCTATAGCAAGATACTCTGAGTGACAAAAGTGCTTGATTTGTGCATTATTTCCTTCATGAAACATAAAAGATTAAACGACAGCCATCACATGGTCATAAAGTGATTTAAAATAAAGACTGCATCCCACACATGAGAAACACGCATATTATCTCTTTACATACTTATGTGGGGAAGATATGGGTACTAGAAGTTTTTTTTATAGCATGAACCATCATAGCCAGTCTTGTGTAGACTGAGCAGAATATGACATCTCTTCATTCAAGTGATAAGGCAAACATGCTGAAACTACAGAAATGATGCATAATATATGAATTGTGTCATATGACCTTCCTTCAAATGACTTCACCATAAGGAAGCAAGCACACCAACCCTCAGTGGAGAAGATGAATAACAGAAGAGTTAATACCAGAAACCACTGCCATTTTGTGTCATGAGCGGTAAAAGGCAAACCACTTGAGTTCAGCAGAAGAAAGTCCACAGGAGGCCTGCAGACATTGCAAGAAAATCCTGTCATTTGTCATGACAAATGCAGCTAAATGGTTGAGGTAAGATCAATATTGAATACTCACATCAGTCTCAGGCTACTAGAATGTTATTCCCTTCTCTCCTCTAATGAGAAAAGTCTCAAAGCAGATGAAAGCCCATCATGCTCAGTGAAGACTGAATAGCGCTAATAATAGATGGACTATGTATATCCAGGAAGGCTGCCTTTAGCCAGCCTTGTTGCACAAGGATTTGGCATGTAGACAGAAGTAAGCATTATCAAAATCAACCCCATTAATTCAGATTAAATACTGTATCTGAAGTGCACCATTTTGAGTCAAGAGGCAAAGCTTTGCACAATAGCAGTACAAAAGAGAACACTACTACTCCTAATGAATTGTATCTTAAATATATTAAAAAACTTTAAACAACTGTTCCAACAGTCTCACAGTCTGAACCTAATACAGAATGAACTCCAGCACATTCCCACAAAACTGAAAACCTATGATGGCCAGTTTAAAACATAAGATGTCTATCAGGACAAGAGAAGTTCTCCCTTATGGGGATGTTCTTTATAGGAAATAAGATAATTGTTCCTCAGATTATGTCTGATCTCTGAACAGAGTCTCTCTCTTCAGTGGCATAGTAACTTTCAATTGCCTGCTCTTTGTTCCCATAGCTCAAGTTCTTGCTCTGGTTGTCAGATACTTACAGAAACAGTCTGTAAAAGAAAGGGGGCATATTAAACCAATATTTGGTCATTGGACATACCAAAGTTATTGGCCAGGACTTGTTGGACTACCACTTGTAAAACAGAGAGAAAAAACATGGGAGATGAACAGTTAATGAACCACTGTGCTTATAACAAACTGCATGAGTGTATGTCACATGCAATTTCACTTAACAGATCATTCCTATCATCAGTAGAATATTGCAGTGTCATTTGTAAGACAAGAATTGAGACACTATAGAGTTAGTTTGTACATGACCACTAACACATCCTCCACACATGCTCCAGTAACTCTAACAGCTGTGTTTTCAACATGCATTGGTACAGACACTGCAAACAGGCAGACTCCACAGTATGGAAAGTTGTCAGTTATGGTGCGAAAGTAACAATGTGTGCATAGAACTCCTTTTTGATGCCAACAGCACCCACAAATAAAAGTACAACATAGGCCCTGATTAGAAGACAACACCGCAGTGGAGTAATAACAAAACCATTTGGTCTTCTATAACATCCATTACAGCTAAGACTCCTACACTAAAGTCATGAACTTATATTTACAGAGCTGAATATTACTATACCATATAAATGCTAAGCAAGTATATAACAAGAAAAGACATACTATATACCTTGCAGACTACAGATCTGTATTTGGATATATAGGAAACTACCAGATGCATATTTCACTTTAATCTAGTTTCCTGCACAAAAGAACTGACTATAGTTGTCAATCATGGATGCAGACAAATATTTATAAATGCAAGGAGATTATCACGAGGTAGAAGGCACTGAGGAAAGTATGCAACTTTGCGCTGTATTACAATATCTGTTTAGGGAAATCACCATTAGTCAAGGACACCTACAATGAAAATGAGAAGTTTTCCATCCCTTGATGATAAACTAATCTTGGGCAATATAGGAAGGGGGTAATATCATGCTAATATTTTTTGTACAGAACACAGGCTAGAAGGCTATGGTATTGTCTTGCTACATGTTTCTTTGACCTTTCACCCCTGAAACATGTGCATCGAGTCCATACTGTATTTATTTGTCTGACGATGAAGTTTACCATTATGTCAGCAATTTTGATTTTGGAATGAAGGATTCCTTCAACATTTAATGCTGTACCAGCATCATCCATACAAAATGAGTCCTTACCTATAATGGTGAACACATGGAGCCCGTGCTATGCAGTCAGATGTGTTCGTTAGTGACATAACATTTGTGAAGTACACCAATCTCCTGTAATACTGTGGACTGTAGCAGTGATGCATAGTGTTACACTGGCTGTAAAACAATGACTGTAAAGTGGTGTTCCAGCACAGTATTTACTGAGTAGATGTGACCCTGCATCAACATTTCCTTGAGGGATGGTTATCTAGACTTTGTTCTCTGATCCTGCTGATACCGCTAGTTTTAATTTCAGTCTAACTTACTATTGAAATGTAGGAATAATAGAAAGCAGGAAGCAAAACCTTTTTTAATGTTACTCAACAGTTTACCACCAGAACAGAGAAATTATTTAATCTTTTTCTTCTTGGTATTCTGTTATTTAAGTAGCCATCAAAGCAATTGCTACCATAACTGTCAAGGAGGATATTTATGGAATCTAAAAGGAGTTGGAAATCAGTGGAGTCAAATGTCATGGAAGGATGAAGTTATGCTGCTCTGAAGGAATTTATCAGGAACATCTTTAGTCTAGTCTTTCTACGTAATTTATTAAGAGATTAGACAAACTAGAGAGCAGAACAATAGCATTATAGTTTTTGTGTTTTACTGTTCACACACCTTTTGTATATATGTTAATGAAGCTTAATTCCTGACAGTGTAGGTTTAGCATGTTGGTAAACTTAGATAAGGAAATATATTTTAATAGGCTAATGATAAAATATCAGCTTATGTTAAGAATTCTCAATTAAGCAGTCCTGCAACTGAACTACCATTCTGCCCAAAGACTATGTATTTTTCTTATGTGGGTTGTTATACTAAAAGAAAAACAGGCACTGTGTGCTTCTAAGTTGGTTGAGAGACTTGTATTAATGTTAGTAGACTTTCATTTAATTCTTTTGATATTGTACTGCTGAATAAACCTGCCATGAGCCTGGGGGCGAAAATTGCAATATACTGGAGAAGACTGACAAGAGAATATCATAAAAGTCAGTGTCACGGCATAGACAGATAACTACGGCCCAGGTGACCCAAGATCTATTACCGGCTCGGATGTCTGAGGTGCTGGCAGGAAGAGATGGCCCTGGCCATCCCAGAGAGGTGTGCATTTATTTAGGCATTCGATGTAGGGAGGTAAGACACAAAGACAGGAGTAAACCTCAGATGTGACAAACAAACACTAGGGAGGGGGATTCCAAGTGGTAACTCAGAAATAAAAAAATTACCCCAATGTTCAAAGTAGTCAACAGCATGACCCACCTAGAGATACCACAGGGGCAGTTGGAGGGGCTGGTAGACCCTGCAATGGGCATTGATACTGAAATGGATTGGATTGAAAGAATGAAGCAGAAGGGGAACAAGAATATCCTAAAAAATGTAGTTGCTGCATTTGTCAAACCAAAACTTTGTAAATGCTTTGCTGGTGCTGAAGTGTGGTCATTGCTTTGCTAAAGGTTGTTGAAAAACCTAGTACGGTAGCTTTAAACGTTTTTTTTTTTTCCTTATCGCCTCCTAAAAGTTTTTTTTTTTTTTCATTGAACAGTTTTGCGCTCCTGTTAAGGAGGTATAAGCAGTTAAATGGTGTAGTGAATCAAAAAAGAAAAGCAGCCAGATTCAATAAAGCCTATATGGTCTCTTTGAACCGTATGCCCATTGTAGTGCAATGTGCACGCAGTAGCACACTGTTCTGAATTCAATAAGCAGCTCTACACAGTGTGTAGAACCGCCCACTGCCACACAAAGTAAACACCGTGGAATGCAAACTACTGCCTAAACAGCTAAATTGTATGCAAATCAATCAATCCAAGATAAAGGAGATATTCAACAAGCTATAAAGTAACCGTGCAGACTAATTGCTGGATTTCTCTGCAAATTCCAAAACCTATTGAATACAGGCATGGAAAGAAGTATACACAAAAACAATGTTAGGGACTGCTGCTGCTTTAATTCATGTATATGTGCAACAGGCTGAAGTCTATGCTGCTGCTGCTGCTATTAGACCAAGGCCAAAAAGAAGAAGACTTTTCAAACCCTGGGTAACTTAACGCAATCTACATGATGTGGAAATTGGAGAGCACGATAGGGTGGCTAAACACACATGACAGGAACTCTGCAACCTCTGCTGTCCTCATCTCAGAGCAAGGGCAAACTGAGGGAAACCCATCCCAGTGGAGATAAAGGTATGCGTAGCACTTAGAATTTTAGCTACATGTACCTTTTAGAGACCAACAGGGGACATGCTTCGGGTGTCACAGGCACCAGCAACCAGGATCCTCCATTAATTCCTGAATGCTATGCTACAACATGTTAGTGACAACGTATATTTTCCCCCTACTCCTGAGGATAAGGCCAGAAATATGCAGGAGTTCTACCCTGTACCACACTACCCTGATGTACTGGGTGCCACTGATTGCACACATGTAGAAATGAAGGTATCACCCAGGTAATAGGGAAGGCTCTACTTTAATCAAAAGGGCTTCCACTCCATTAACAGCAAGTCATGTGTAATGCTAAGGGAATCCTCTTGAATGTATGTGCTGGCAACCCAGCCAGCTACCATGACTCACATAGCTGGCACACCTCCCAACTGTACCAGATGTTCACTAGGGGGGATATCCCACAAGGTCATTTACTGAGGGATGCGGGTTATGCACTGGAACCATAGCTGATGACACCCATCAGAAATGCACAGACATCTGCTGAAGAACTCCATAATGAGGCACACACTTAAACCAGAAATATCACAGAGCATGTGTGTGGGGTTCTGGAGCTGCGATTCCGGTGCCTAGATGCATCTGGGGAAGCCCTTCAGTACAATCCATGGACATGTACTAAAATATTCACAGTATTTTCAACACTACACAACATCATCCTGAGAAAGCCACTTCAGCTGGAGCAACAAGGGACACACATTGCACCACCAATGGCAAGGTCACCACATCCACATGCAAGTGAGGAGTCAGAGGGGAAAGCAGCAGCTGCTGTAGGTATAGGCAGATATAGGTGTGTTCAATATGCCATTGCATTAACTAGGAGGCAATGCATAGCACACTCACTCACCACCTAAGGGCCTAAAACCTTCCTCCTATACACATACTTATAGTAACATTGATGCCAGGCAACTATCACAACCTTTACCTCACCATGTATTAGCTGTAAACTGCTTGTATCAGACAGAGTTATTCCTGAACTAAAACTGTTACAACTGCTGGATTTGTAAGGTAAGTTTTGAACCTGAAGTCTATTGTGTAATAACATAAATGACTGGCATATCCTAGCATGTTGTTACTCGGTAGAGTAAGCAAGTAAAAGGTCGGCGATGTATACAGAAATGGCATTAACATGTGACAGCAGAGACTTATTTGACATATGCATCCATTATTAAGTAGTAAACCTCAGGCATCAAGGATTCACACAGTCATTCCTCTCAAACGTAGTGATGATCACTGCATACCCTCAGTTTAGCACCACACATTTGTACTGAAAAATCATTAAAGAGAGAAGTTAGAAAGTAATGATACACATTGCAGTTTCAGACTTCACAACCCTCACAGGATCATTAACAATAAAGATGGAAAAAAATTTGATGCTGTCAACTGTCTGACTTTCTAAGAGCAATATAAGTTAAAGGTACAATTACCAACTGGACATCACAAATGCAGATATACTAAGCAGTAAGTCAGCTATGCACCCTAAGCATCAGACACAAAGCTTATGTATTCCTGAAAACTAAAACAGGGATAAGGCACTGTTTTCATCACTTGCAGAGGATGTTATGTGAGGGGACAGGAAGCCTAGGCTAACAAAAAAGGTTGGTGAGTTTGTTTGAGTATGTCGGACAGGTGTGAGCCATAAAGGGTAGAGGTGACAGTTCATTGTTGTCATACCCGACCATGAGAACTGGCTCTGCCAGGAGTCAGACTGGTTCATCCATGCCCATGGGCAGATGCACTGCTGCTACTTGAATGTGATTGATGTCTGCTGGATGAGGTCCCATCACGAGGACACCTAGGACCACAGCCCCATGACTTGCCATGTCTGGGTGTGGACAGCTCAACCACTGATGGAGCAGTGGAAATACTGCCACTATGGAATCATGATCAGGCATGGCCACATTGGCTAACAGCAGATGATGTGGCTGACCTACACTCACTAGGAAGTCATCCCACTCCCGGCAGATGTTCCGTCACAGACATCGCTTGTTCCAATGTGTCATTAATCCGATCCATTGAATTGACAACATGGTGGAGGCAGTCATACATGTCAGCCTATGCCACAACTTCAACCTTAAGCATTTCTTTGGAAGACCTATGGGAACATGCCTGTGCTTCTATGATGGACCAAAACATACATTGAGTGGCATGGCAAGAGATGCCTGGATCAGGTGGAGGATGGACAGCAGGCCTCCTCCAAGTACCCCTAACAACCAGCTTTTATAGTACTTTGTTCACACTTTGGTTAGGCTAGAGTCAACAGGCACTGAAGCCAGAATAACCACACTTCCCTGATCATTTATCTCACCCTCTACCTGTCCAATATCTGAGGGCTTAATTAAATGGGTAGATGTAAGCCTACTGGCTGTGTCTGATGGAATTTCAGGGGATGGCTGTATGTCAACCTCAGTGTCAGATCCAACCTCTGCACCCCCCCCCCCCGGCTGTGCCTCTGTTTGACCACCATCATCATTAGTGTCTGGTGATACTCTGACATCAGGAGGTAGAAATCCCACACTTCCACGGTCAGGATCACCTGTGATAATAAGCAACAAACAATGGAACAATTAATACCTAAAGTACTATACTCCAATATGTGCTAACAAAATAACTGTAGTGCCACTATTAGATAGTACAAAAATATGCACACAAGTCCTGACATTAGCATCACATACTACAATATTTCTTTGAATTGCTCATCATTACTGACATAAAAATGTTTGGCTTACCATCTGCAGATGATGGTATGCTCCATATACCAGATGACCTTAAAGAAGTTAAGTAAAAGGTAAGGACAACATCATCACAATTAACAGTAACAAAGAGGATAATACTTTTTGCCCTTTGTATGTCCCAAACTATACTTTGAAAAAGAACTTGGATGATAAGTCTAACCTAATCCCATGTGTAATCAACAAAAATGTGTTGTTAACTGTAGCAATCTTCAACCCCACCAAAAAAATATTGTGAAACAGAACTAACATTTTCATTAAAATTGTTTTCCTATCTAACAACATTTAATGATTGAGAAAGAAATGCCTACCTGGAAGCTCCTCCTGGGACATGCTTGCTGTCCCTGAAACAGTAGCACCAATGTTAAGGACATGCTGTTCTGCACTTTCATGGGAGCTGTCTGGATTCCTGACAGTGGACAGAAACTATTTATTTGCTGTTAGTGGTGGCTCTGTAGCAGCCCCCAAATAGCCATCTGATCACAGGCCACTGCAGCTGTTCTTCTCCGCGCAGATGAAATCATGTCAGTGTCCCTATGGTGCACCTGGTCATATTTCATACTGTGGCTGCCTACTGCATTAATGTCTGAAAATATCTGCCACCATATTTGCATTTTGCCTGACATATCTCCACATCTGCTCTCAAGCAGAAAGGCAGCATGCCACCTAAAAGCTTCTACAATGACCTGATTTTCAGTGTCAGTGAAGGGTGGTTTTCAGGGATTTAGATACCTGGGTGCCATAGTCCTTGGTGTCCTAAAAGATAACAGAAGGATAATAAACATAAGTATCACAACTGCAAAATAGCTGTTCCCAGATAAAAACAGAAAATGTAGCATTTCAGTATTACCCACTGGAGAAACATAAAACAGTCTAGAGACTTGAAATAAGAACAACAGGCTGGATACCAAAAGGATAGTAATAATAACAACATATCCTTGTGTGTGCCGTAACAAAAATGCAGCTTTTCTGCTCCACCCCCAAAACAGGCAAATGACACGTTTTGCTAACAAACCATCTTTGAAATGCTAAAAGTGCTAGTAAATGAACTGTCCCTGAAACATGTCTACAGATTTAACATGGAACATTCCATTTTAAGGTATGGCCAATCATGTATACATGTGAAATGCTCTGACAAACATGCCTATGCCATCAGTATGCTTCTAACTAATGCTTACAGATAAAAGCATAACCTTTGCTAATCAAAACACACACACACAAACACACACACACACACACACACACACACACACATATATATATATATATATATATAAAACTATCAAGACGATTTTTTTTAATTACATTTCAGCATATGCAGTATATAGATGATAAAAATGCAAGCATACTTTCTCAAGTTCAATAATCTTCTGTGCAGATATTTCCCAAGGTAATAGCCTCTTCTCTGTGTTCTCCACGTAAACTAGTCTCCTAACCTTCAGTTTCACTAGCTACACGGTTGCCTTTTTATGGTGTAGATTCACATCTGTCAGCACGGTGAAGATGCAAATTAAGTGAGCACCCATTAGAATTGCTGAATCCCAAATACTTGGCTCTGTGTTTCTGATGTAAACATAATGCAGGCACTCCCTCAGTGTTTGTTTTTAATGGATTGCAACTGTGAATGATTACTTGAAGGCAGAAGGAACATACAACAGCAATGCATACTGCCCTACATCCAGTGGGCGTATCAGGTTAGATGTAATTTTGTCAAGCTTGGAAATGTAAGTGAGCAGCACACAATTCACAGGTTCTGTTCATTAACATCCAACCTCCCCTTTATTTGTTGACAACTGTATATTATATTAGTGCCATTTAATATTCTTACACATTTTAAAGACAATGATATAGAATGACTTGCAGACTCCATGTCTCAAATTATTGGTCAGTTCAGAGAAGAATGTGCAGCAATTACAGAAAGGTAAGTCAGAGGTGCATATTTGCAAGCAATACTCATAACTGTTTTTTTTATCACTCAGTGCACTACGTTCAAAATTAATAAATGTGCAAATAACTGTTATATAGTTTCATATTACTATAGATGATGTTGCAGTTGGTTATATGCAGAATTATTTCAGTTCTTTGCTGCAAAGGTGTTTGTGTGGCAAAGAGGGATAAGGCACCCTTACTGTGCTCTGAAGGTTCAATGGAATAAGAGTTCAAATCCAGAGCTATAAAGAAATATTTCATGTGTACTAACATTTAGTAGTATGTATGTCACAGATTTCTTTTCCTCATTTCAATTACTTTTCCTTTTTTTTTTCTTTTTTTTTTGGGGGGGGGGTGTTTGCACGATGCGTGGTTAGCTCAAACATGGGAAATGGAAAAAAAAATGAATGTTAAGTTTGAATGTGCTTATCTCGTTTGAGCAAAAAGTGGCAGTGCAAAAAACTGAACTACTGACCCATGGAAGAAGCAGACAGAACACCTGCAAACAGGGCATCTGTAAAGAGGCAATGGTCAAAACAATACATTGTTGCAGTTTTTGTTTTCCATTATGCAACTTCCCTTAGTGGAGTTGCACGTCATTGCACAACAGCTAGCAAGGTTCCCCAACACCTGCAGACAGGAATCAGACAACCAATAAATGAAACCAGATACATTTAAATTAATTCTGTTGGGCACCATGCAAATAAGCTAAGTTGAGGTGTGCTGGGGTTAACACAGAAACCTTAAGAATGATTAGGAAATTAAAGAATGGCATGTAACTAATGCTGTGGTAGCCTGTTTAAGTGTAGCGCTAGAGTACAGATGATTCTGGGTTCTAGTACAGGGTGTGCAGCTTATTTCTACTGTTGTGACAGTGCAGTTTATAGCAATGAACTAAAACAAAGATAAGTGCTAACATTCGTGTGGCAACAGGTATAAGTGTAGGACTGCCAAACACATGATCCTGGGTTCTCATACAGGTTACTCCATACACTTTTACTGTTGTTCCACTTTCCAATATATTCACTTTCACATATAACACTTTAGATAGTGGGACGGATATGAATTATATGTATGACGGATGAGGCACCATTAATGTTTTCTCAGATGTATGACTAAGGGTATACTGTCTAATATAAGTCCGTAAGTATAATTCTGCTGTCTGGACCTGCATGGCCTTAACAATTGTATAAGACACATACACAACTGGATCTATATCCAATAACCTTGTCAGGTTACACACATATATGTGTAACAACTGAAATTGTCACCTGTATTTATGTATGATTCCAAACTATGTCTGAGCACTTCTTCTGTGGCAAAGATGGAAAATAAAAGATGTGGAAAAAATGTTTTGTCCCTTATGCCTAGGTTTGAATCCTAGTTTAAACTCAATTTTTCTCAGTGTATAAAGGCAAAAACAAATGTGTCAGGTCATTACACTTATGCTCCCAATGTATATCTTGCAAATTTAACTCACTTAATAGTTACCTTCCAAGTTCCAAAATATATTTCCAACCTACATCAGTGGACACCCCTCAAACTAAGATCAAGTTTCAGACTAACCTTCCAATTTCAAAAATGAGTTTTCTTTCTGCTTGGCACTGTCATTCTCTGCTTAACATCGGGCAAATGTGGTTGGCATTGTTGCTCTGGTTTGCACACTACCAGTAAAAGTGATAACTGGAATTGGTAAGAAAGCATCAGTTTCCATTGCTCTAGTTCTGCTGGTAGATATGGCTGGCACTAGACAGGAAGGTGCCACGTTTAGGGCACAAAGTTGGGATGTCCAGGTGTCCAGTATATTTACTGGACTTCTGGTAAAGCTCCACCGCCAAAGGTTTCTGCAGTATTGTGGCCAAAGTTGTATCCAGTGCCACTGGCATCCCAGACACTGGAGAACAGTGCAAACATAATTTTAATGACCTACACAGGTGAAAAAGGGAAACCCTCAACTGTTGGTTGACTGAATTTGAGACTGAGAAGATCCCACAGCTGTGCAAGTATGACAATAAGAGAGTACTTGTAAGTGTTAGAAAGCTAAATATAGGCAAGACTGGTATGCATAATGCTCTTCTGTTCTTGTTTGTTCTTTCCTCAGCTGCCACCAAATGTGAGTTCAGTAGGCAAGCTTGTGTTGCTTGAAAGGAGAGACTGAGGGAAGCAAGTATGTATACAGCAGAAGAGAGGTGCTACTGTAGCTTGACATGACAGACAGCCTTTTTCACCAGCATGTAGGACATTGTTATTGCCATAGTGTCCTCACCAGACCCTGCTGATGTCATTAGCTATAAAGTTTTGTCTGAGACACTCCATGTCAGATGTGAGCTGTGTTGCTTACTTTAAAGAATTCTGTAAATACAAAATGCCAGCCAATCATATTTAAAAACTAGTCATCTGACCAATAATTAAAATACATTACATAAATAATACTACCTAAAACGTAGTTGAAAAAGCATTTTGTGTTCTATATTTGTATATGCATGTTTTAATATGCTTTAAAATGCTAATTAGACTATGGTTTAGGTAATATTATTTATGCAATACATTTTATTTTTTGGTCAGATGGCTGGCATATTATAGTTAAACTGACTAACATTGTTGATTTTATGTTGTGTTGAGAAAGAATCTTGTGGATTCGAAAGCTTCATCACTAAAGCATTTTACAATTGGACTCCTAGATTTTTCTTTTATTGCTTATTTTACATGGCAGTCCATGTACCCTTAAAGATCATTTACACAACTTCAGTGTGAAATTCCAGGAATGTATACATTGTCCTGTACTGTGTTTGGAGCATATACTTAACTATCATACCTGTCAACTATCCAGAGTTTCAAAGAATGTCCAGTTTTTGCCTTATATATCATTTGGTGTGTTCCTTATCAAATTTGTGGTTTTCCGACATATCACTGGGATGATCTCAGGAATGATCTGACTCAATAATTACAAACATGTGAGTTTCAAACTTCAAATTCTTCAGAAAATGTATCTTTGCACAAACCCCTTATTATCCTAGAAGATTTCTAAAGAGCAAATATCTCAAAAATGTCCCTATTTCTGGGTTATTGTCATTGTTATTGTCCCCCAAAATGTTGGCCTTTGTCCAGAAGTCTTGCACTAAGAGATTGAGAGCTACGAAACCTATTACCTTTTAAGCCCTGGTGATCATTGTGGCATTCCATATAAAACTGCTGACCTTCAGTGCACTAAAAACAGGATTGCTATGTATGTTGGCTTACATGGCTTCTTGCAGGCCATGAAATTTCACTTATTTACGTTTAAACTCGGTGTACGGCATGAATATGCAATGAGTGCTACTGCTCACCATGTATCACCATAAACACATGAAAACTCCGTGTAGGCTTCACTTAAAGCCTACATGCAGTTTACTGAATCCCTGCAAAGGTCTATGAAATATCTGCTAAATTAATCACATAACTGATTAGTGTGCACCTTATTGGTTGTTGCTGAACGTGTTCTATAAGATGATTTGGAATTTATTGTAAAAACTGCTTAGTGCTCTCAAGTCTGACTATAAGCACTGAGGTGATCACTTGTTTAACTCTGGGGTGATCATCTGAATTAAACAATACTGCTTCAAATGGGACATGACTGGTAACAAAATAATTAATTATATCTGATCTGTTAATGTGTTGCTTCCCGTAGTCAAGGGTACTGGGTTTAATTCCTTCCACCTCCATTTGCCTGCTTTAACCAAATAAGCATTCCGTCAACACTCTACCTTTTGAAAAGTCTGAAGAATAAGAATGCTGACTTGCACAGATGCCAGAACATGCTCAATATCCACACACACAACCCCAGTCTCCTGGGATAAAGTGACGGAATGGTAGGATTCTCAAAACGACAGTGTGATAAAAAAAATCTACATATGTAGACCAAACATTGAGATAAAAAATCTTCATTTATTGTGCAAAACGTTAAGCGCTTTCACTCACTCAAGTGTGAGCTTCATCAGAACATTTTTCAAACTCATAAAAGAAGTTTAAATACTATGTTTGGTGGCAAATCCATTTGAATTTAAAGTGAAACAACTTATACAAAAAAATCACAATTGGTAAATGTCACCTAAAATGAATATCACTTAAAATAAATAAATACTGGCAACCAAACATTCAATATTTATAACATATAAAAATATATACAACAATAACCACTGAATAATAACGTAACTAAATAACATTCTTTACTGTATGCTAATACATATAAACTGATGTTATCTAAATAATGTTCATACATATCCCTCGAAAATGTATATTAATATAATTAAATGATTGTTGGTAAAATGAGTAAACTGCAAGTTTTAAATGATTGTTGGTAAAATGAGTAAACTACAAGTAATAATTTGTGAGATAACACCTATCCCCAAATGAATCATAAAGTACTTTAAAAATTTTTTTAAAAAAACAATGATTTATAAACTGTTATATGTAAATGAATCTCCCCATGTCAGCCTGACCCATTCCTTTCTCTAAAAATAATATTAGTAAAACTAACTAATAGTTAATAAAGGTTTAATAGTTATATGCTCATTAAGCCGCGGGGGTGTCGAGGCATCAGTAAATAACTGCCACCATACTTCCTTATAGGCCAAGATGGCTTTGATGTCACCTCCTATAGGGTCCAATGCAACATTTTCCAAAATTGCAAACTTAAAAGTGTGTTCGGCCCCCATGCTTCTCTACATGCCTATAAAGGGCAGTGTTAACGTCTTTCCTCCTTATACTATATAGGTGTGCATAAATACGTTTTTTAAGATTTCTTTCAGTCTTCCCTATATAGTATCCCAAGCATGCCCCACATTTTGACAAACAAATAACAAATTTTTAATTACAATTACCTTGTTTAAATCTCAGTCTGGTTCTATTAACATTGACCAAATCTATCCCTTCATCCTCATTTATAACATGACATTGACTACAGGCACCACATTTGGTAGTGTGCTTCTTAGTATTATCAGATCCTTTACATCTGATTTCTCTTTCCAAGTAAGCCTTGATGTTTCGGCCCATCTTGTATACAAAAGTGGGTTTGGGGCCCAATAAATCCACCATATCTTGGTCCACCATCAAAACATTCCAATTAGTTGTTAAGATGTCCTTTATTTTATTAATATGTGGACCATATTCTAATACACAGACTCTATTATAAGCCCCTTTAGTCTCTATGTGAGTAGGGTCTACCCTGTTTGTCATATTTATGTTATCACCTTTGCTGTTGGCACCTAATAATGGGATATATTTGTTTCCTCTTTCCTTAATAACGTATTTTCTCACATCCTTCATCATATTCCTATTGTACCCCCTTTCTTTAAATAACTCAGTGAGGAAATCTAATTCCTCTATCATATCTTTCTGTTCCGAAGTCATCCTAATGGCTCAAATGCACTGTCCTTTGAATATATTGTACATTATTTTTTAGGATGTTACTGGTATATTCCAGATAACCATTTGTGAATGTATTTTTCCTATGCATTCTGGATTTAAAGCATTTTTCACCATTGGATATAAATGTGTCTAAGTAAGCTACTCCTTCACTACTATTAGTGGAAGTAAACGTAAGGAATTCACTACTGTGATTTAAGTAGTCCAAAAAATGATTCAAGCTTGCTTGATTACCATCCCACAAAATGTATATGTCATCTAGGAAGCGAGAGTAGTATTTTACATGCTCGTAATAATTACTTTTAAATACCACTGTTTCTTCCCAGTCTAACATCACCAAATTGGCGAAAATGAGGGCACAAGCCACCCCCATAGCCACACCCTTGGTTTGTCTAAAATATTCGCCTTCGTAATGTATGTAATTGTGGTCTAGAACTAAAGACATTAGTTCAAGTGTCAAACAAACCTTATCCCATTCTAGGTCGCTTGTATCTTAATGCTGTTAATGAAGGCTTCCATTCCTCCTTCTTTGGGAATGCATGAAAATAAATCTACTACATCAATAGATACGAATATAAGTCCATGCTTCCAGATGTCAACTGGATAGTTTTTTAAAAACTCCCATGAGTCTTTAACCATGTGTGTGATCTTCCCATACATTGCCTGCTTTGCAACTTTTAACAAGTCATTTAGCAAGACAGCATTCCCAAATTATAATTTGCTAGCAGTAGCTTCTGTAAAGGAACACTTGTGCCTAGTGGGGTTACACGTCTAAAAGGTTAATAAAATAAATAAAATAATGCATTTTAGCATAAAAGAAAATCTGCCTATAAAAACTGTGCCACAGTAGGAAGTGTATTAAAAAGTTTAATTCACTCATTCAAAGTCCATTTTGTTATTTGGTAGTTTTTGGCTAGCCTTTCCCATGAGGCATACATTCAGATGTCCTGAATTGCAAACAATGACGGGTTAAGTTTAAATGCAGCTTTGCTAAAATGAGTTAGGGCAAAGCCAGCTCTGAATAATAAAAAGGGTAGAATGTCTTCCATAATAAAAATAAAACAGCAATCAACAGAGTAGAAAAGACAAGCAGCCAGCAGCTAGTCACAGAAAAGTACAATAAGAAATATCTTTCTGGAGGTATTAACCCCATGCATTATTGATATTGAGTCTGACACACATGGCATAAGTCCCCTACAGGAAAACCTGTCTTGCAAGGTGTAAATAGCTCTATGACAGCATTAAACAAAACTAGTAAAGAAAGCTTAAAGCATTTTCACTACATATCGCCGGATATAAATTATGCCAAACATATGAGACCATGTCAGCGCCAAAGAATACTTATGTAGGCTTGCAAGAAAAGCTTGATATAAATTTAAAGCCATAGGAAAATGCAAGAGTTGAGAGTTGTTTTTCAGAAATGTAGCACAGAAGGAACATAACACAGCAGACGTGAAATTATACTTGCCAAAAACTGTGAGCTCCCAGATCTTGAATTAGAAATTCATGTTATTAAGAATTGCAGATCAGGAATTTACATGAACCGTGTTTCAACTGAAAAATAATTTGACTTCACAATATCCTGAAAAAATATCAGTGAATGTCAGAGCTGTAGGCAATGAAGAAAAAATGTTGCAACCCAGAAAGAATTAGTTCATTTAAATGTAACAAAGCTGTGACAACAGCTGAAACATGACAGCAAACATTGTGAGCGAATCAAACATTGTGAAAGTTAATGCAATAAATATTAAGACAAGCAGCAACACAATCTGCAGATACAACAGAGAGATATACCCACAAAAATGATGACCTCACAATGGATAAAAAAAGGAAAATATGTAAGAGATGAAATGACTTTTAACCACAATGAGGGATACGAGAACATATGAAAAACTAACACATAAAACGGAAATCTGGAAGATACAGTATACAAGAATATTCTATGACTTGTTAATATTTTTAGGGAGCAACTGGTCAGTGTATAAAAGAGCATGACTTGTCCTCATATGTCCTGCAAGTCTGATATTAAATAATGTTATTGTAATAACTAAATATGAAACTGTGCACTGCAATAATAATGAAATTGTTAAATAAAACAAGGCATGATGACCCAACTTTTTTGAAAGCATCTTACTACACCAATTGTAAGTGGATAATGTGAAGCTGAATGAATCTGTGCCATAATCAAGACAAGAGAACAAATTACTTAGAGCAAAAGCAATACTGACTGAATCGAAATCTTCCGAACTTCAGTATAAGGACGAAATGAAACAACTGGGAAAAATAGTAGACAGCCCCTTAAGTATTTAAGCCCTAAGACTGCATATAATGTACCATTCTAACTTGTGGTTTTCCATCTTTTTGATCCCACAGTTTCAAATTTGTAATGTTTAATAAGCAGACATGGGTCATGTCACCAGCTCTGCAAAATATTGCACATTAAATTATTTGCTGTTATATTATATACTGGCAAAATGCACAATCACTAAACTTGTTTTGATAAGTTATTATTTGCTAGAGGAGCTGCTTGTCTAAATTATCATGCTCTCTTTATTACCACATGCCACGGAAAACTAACCAGAAGGAACATGACATGAAAAGCTTGTATACAAATGACTTGAAAGAAAAGTAGGCTGCATGAAAGATTGCATTGTAACAGATGTATTTGTAACAGCAGTCTATTAGTTAAGTGGGAGAAAAAATACATTTTTACTTATATACTGCAGCAGTCTGAAATGAGAAGCAAACATCATTCTATTAAAATAGGATATTTTTTATATTTCTATCATTTCTACTGAAACATCTAAGGGGTGTGGCTAAATCGATAAAATAAATTAACATGTTTAATGGATTATGTTGCAGTAGTTAGGACAGATATGATTGAAGCAGGTGTAGGTGCAAGGATTAGTGTTCTCACCACAGTACTATGGTGCAAGGATTAGTGTTCCCGTCACAGTACTGTGGTGCAAGGCTTAGTGTTCTCACCATAGTACTGTGGTGCAAGCATTAGTTTTCTCACCACGGTACTGTGGTGCAAGGATTAGTGTTCTCCCAACAGTACTGTTATGCAAGGATTAGTGTTCTCACCACAGTACTGTGGCACAATGATTAGTCTTCTCACCACGGTACTGTGGTGCAAGGATTAGTGTTCTCCCAACAGTACTGTTATGCAAGGATTAGTGTTCTCACCGCAGTACTGTGGCACAATGATTAGTTTTCTCACCACGGTACTGTGGTGCAAGGATTAGTGTTCTCACCACAGTACATTCAGTCAAGGGAAGAACTTTATTTTATTCTTATCAGATGTATGCAGTGAAAACAGCCCCTATGAGTAGTTAAAGCAGATTCAGAGACTTTCTTTTAAGTTTCAACCAGTCTTAGCTATTAATAAAGAGTGAGACTGTAATTGTATAATATGGGTGCAGGCATCATAGGCTCTTCCCGTTTAACTGGGACAGATGCACACATCAAAGAATGACTTACTTCATTTCATTGACTTCAACCATTGGCTTAGCTTCTGGTGTCAATCCAGGGGGACCCAGTATCTAACATCCTGGGATGATATGGTCAACAGACCACGTTGCTTTGCCAGAGATGTTCTTTGCTTGTCACCTCTAGGCTTTAGGTTGCTGGCAAAGGTACTTGCCGTCTCCATAGTGCCTCTTTTAGGGAACGTCATAAGAGCAAAATTCCTGATTTAAAAATGCCCTCCAGAAAGAAATTCAGGCTTATGCTGCTTAATGCTAGGAGTCTAAATCAGAAACTGCACTAACTTGAATATTCCTCACTCTGGAAGATGCTGATGTCTGCACATTCACAGAGACATGGTTCAAGGCCTCAGAGAGTATCCCGGCCATGCAGGGCTACAATCCCTTCCACACATTCAGACCATACAATGAACATGAAAAAACAAGAGAAGAGGAGTATCCACCTTCATTAAATACATATACACTTCTAAAATGGTTAAACAGTACAACACCTTAGAGTTACTTCAAGTTCAACTAACTGTAGGAAAGACACCCCTACCACATCATTGCTTGCTATAGGTACCCCAGCATGAGCCATGACAACCACACAGCCTACCTAGGCCTACTAAAGTCACTCACAGTAAAGACAAATACCTTGGTCATGGGTGACTTTAACTATCCTTCCATCAATTGGGTAACATATACGAGTACAGATGCACTCGCCCAAAACTTCCTGGACTTTGTTAACACAAATTCTCTTGAGCAGATAGTCAGCACCCCCCAAAAGGGTCTCTAACATCCTTCACATAGTGCTCTCCAACATGGGGAATCACTGCACCACCCTGTGTGTAGTTCCCTCCCTATTAAAGTCTATTTGTAAATCAATTTGAAGTAATGATCATATCTGACCCACCTTCAGGAGTAGAAAAGTTAAAACATTTCTCCAAAGCAAACTATAGCGTACTGAGCAATGGCATCAATAGATTTAGACCCCCCTGCCAACACTGACAGCACTATACCCCTATACTGAGGTGTACAGAAATGTCCTGTATAAACACCTATATTAGACTCAGCCATACCGGAATGGATCAAATCAAGATCCTCACCAAAAAATAAGCTACCCTGGTGGACAGCCAGCATAAATAGGTTATATAATAACAGAAAGAAACTGCTGTCAAAAAACAAGAGGGAACAGTCCCAAAGGAATAACTCTCCAAAGCATGAACAAGCAGATTAGACATCTTGTAAAGTCCTCTAAATCTAACTATGAAACAAAATTAGCATCCCTACCTAAGGTAAATCACAAAGCATTTTTCAGCTACATCCAAAATCTAAAAGGGAAGGCCAAGCTTTGTGCCAAACTAGCTGTAGACGGTACCACTTATGCTGAACCTGAGGCAATTGCCAACCTGCTAGCTGAGAGGCTTGGTGAAAACTTTAACCCCTGTCCCCACCAATCATACCCCACAACATACCTGTCACCAGTCCTCCGCCTAGTATCTCCAAAGAGCAGGTTATAGCCACACTCTCCAAGGTCAAAAACACAGCCTCTACAGGACTAGACAACATCCCAGGCTGCCTATTAAATGGTCCAATACAGAAGTTAGTGGAGCCACTGAACAAGAGCTTCAATCTCAGCCTAAAAACTGGCTTTGTCTGAGCTGAGTGGAAAACGGCAACCGTAATCTCCTTGCACAAGGGGGGGGGGGGCACTCAACTAACCCAGGGAACTATAGATCAGTAAACATAACCAGCCTTATTTGCAAGGCCATAGAGAGAATCATCATGGATCTTATCATCAAGGATATAGGGGATCTTCAACTCTTGACCTAACTCAGTTTGGCTTTGTTAAGGGCAGATATTGCCTGCTATACCTGGTGGACTTCTTTGAGAATGACACCAAGGTCCTGGATGAAGGCAAAGCAGTTCACATTGCCTATCTCAACCTAGTCAAGGCCCTTGACACAATCCCTCACTCAGATATCAATGAGAAACTCACCCAGGTGAGGATTACCCCTTATGCCACTAGATGGCTTGCCAACTGGCTCACAAACAGAAAACATACAGTCATAATTGGGGATGCCAACTCTACTAACAGGCGTGTTACCAGTAGTGTTCCAAAGGGATCTGTCCAAGGCCCCCTACTGTTTGGTATCTACTTTTCAGAAGTCCAGACGAAAATAGCCTATAGTTGAGCAGGTTTGCTGATGATTGCAAACTGGATCCAATCATTGAATCCCCAAAGATGTCAACATACTACAAAATGGGTTTACAACGACAAATGATTGGTTTCAAAGTCACGGACTTAAACTAAACACAAAAAATGCATTATCATACCCTTCGGCAAAGGAGAAACCCCTTATAATTACAACATTAATAATATTGCCCTAAGTTCCAACCCAGTGGTGAGAGATTTAGGAAATCAAGTTGATTGCAGCCTTATGTTTGATAATCAGCTGCACACAGTAGTACAGAAGGCCTTCTACTTTGCACATCTCATAAGCAAGGGTATAGCATCCAAACCTAAGGAGGTTATAACTCTCCTGTACTCAGCTCTCATCAGACCAATAATAGAGTACAATGCTCCCTTCAGTATGTACCACACCAGACATCTGCAGCAAATGGAGAGACCTCACAGGTGTCTCACCAATAAAGTTCTAGGCCTACAACACATGACCTGCACAGACAAACTGAAGGCCCTATCACTTTACTGTACAGACTGCTTAGAGGTGGCTTGTGCCTGGCCTACAGAGCAGTCTCAGACCCTGCCTTGATGAAGCTACTACACATCCCAAATCCAATGGGACAAGATTCACCCACTCTAGGGAGCTTAACCTAGTCTGTAATATAAACAGGAAGTCCTGGAGAGATAGATATGTCTCCCTGAGATTGCTACTGCTCTGGAACAAACTCCCAGTTCATGTAAAACAGATCTCCTCAATGACCCTATTTGAGCGTAACCTGGACAACTGGATGAAAAACCGTAAATTTACACTGGGAGTTTCACTCATGTCCCTCTTAGACAGGGGCAGCATGTGCTGATCTTAGATTTGCAAGCAAACATAGACTATATATCTTGGTCCATAAGGGAACAAGAGTATAACGTGACTAGGATCATGGAGATCTTAGGGCCAATAGCCTAGTAACCTTTCATGCTCCTATGATCCTATGAGTATAGACAGTAGAACCATGAGTACTGCAGAGTGACGTTATCACCTTCTGAATAGCTGACATGGGTCATCAAGAACTCTTCTCTTGACTTAAAGGCATTATCTCAACAGTAAAGCAAAATAGCACTGAGTGGTATTTTAATTTAAAAATCCTGCTATAGTTCATAATATTGGTTTTGAGTCCAAATAATAATATAATAGTTGCACATCACCATAACAGAGCTGGGTTTTGCCATAAAATTTACAACTTGGAAGACTAATTGCTAATTTTTTAATGTTTTTTTTTTTTAATTTGAGTTACAATATGTAGGATGATTATACCCAGATGTAAAAATTTATAAACTATAATAAATAAGCTGCTATATAACAAGAATAGGTACGAACAAGTTTATTCATAAAGAGTGCAGAGGCTATGCAAATGTGTCATACTGACAGTGGTAACTACTTTACATATTTTACTGTGACTATGGCTTGTTGATGATATTTTTTTTAAACACAAATTGGCCCCTTGAGAATAAGGCTGATACAAAAAAAAGTTTAGATTTCCTTTAATAAAAGTTTCAGAATCAGACAGCAAAGCCATAAATCAAATTGCATTGCAGTCCAAAATCAAAATTACAGCTGTGATCCCAAATCACTGGACTGTACCAAAAACACATGACACAAAAGATCAAATGCAATTTGAAATAAAAAACCTACACAATAACAGACAGAAAAATAGAAGTTGTATCATTGTCACTTTATGTAGTCAGCTTTATAAGAAAGACCTAACAAAAGTAAAAGATAAATTATTTTAGCATAGTACAGGTCATCACTGTGAATATGCTTGTGTGGATTCAGTGAATATGGATCCTAACAACGTGAAGTGAAATAAACTGAGGCTTTTCTTATGTCACAGGCAAACTTAGCATCTCTCATTGATTAGCAGCATTCACAAATGGCAAGATGTTCTTCTGGAGAGAATTTGTGTAAGGGTACTTCATCTACAAAATTCTTCATTCTATTTTTTATGATGTATGATTGCATGCATGTATGTATATATGTATTAATTTCTGACATTTTATAGACAAATTCCCACTTAAGTGAATAAAAGACCCAGCATGCATCCTCACTGTAATACATGCTTAGCATTTTGTAACGCATTTATAGTCATTTGTCTGTACAGTGTATACAGTGACACTTAGCATTGCATGGTGAGTATGCTTGTTTTTTTTTTTTTTTTTTTTGGAAAAAGTACAATAATTTAATTACCAAAGATTTGTAAGAAGCTCCAGACCAGCAGTTTCACCTGAAGTAACCCTGTCTACATTGCTGCGTTCAGAGACAGCCATCTTATTCCAGAACTAGGAACAGTGATGCACTGATCCAAGGCAAACACTTCAATAAAGTTGCAGTTTTCTCTGTGTAAATGACCAAAGAGAAGGGGAATAAACATATAGGATGAGCCGTGACAGTGCTATTGCATAATATAAAGTCCATTATGTAGTTTAAGCAATATTTAAAACTGGTTTTGTTACAACTGAATACATAGACATTAGTTGTATAGTGTGTGTGTGGTACTGCCTATGTTAGACCTGCATCAATTTTCCCCTGAAATGAAATCTAAAAAGAGTTGGTGCAGAAAATGTCTTAGTAGGTTTGTTTTATGGCTTTTCATTGCAAGGGATATAGACATAGTAAATGGGAAACAAAACACACTGCATGATCCTTATCTTGCACTGTGTTGCACTTAGGTTACTGTTGCACAATAGTGCATAAAGTCTGAGGATCTGAATCATATTCTTTTTTTATTCTGATACATTATTTATCTCCATCTGTCCTGTATAACTTCAAACTGGTGAAGAGACAGAGAAATAGTAAGGGACCATTCTCTTACCACCTCCTTGCCTCCAGTGTCCAAGTAAAATTGCAATTCCATCCACAACATGTAAGAGAATGTTTGAAAATGGTTTACTTGTGATTAATGCTGAGAAGGGGAGGGGGGGGGGCAGTGGAACCCTGATTCTTATAAGCATTTGTATTCCATTGCTTCAGTACTAAAACACAAAGGATCTCCAAATGCTGGGCAACATACTTTTGTTTTCACTGCTTTGAAAGCATGTCATCTCAAATGTAAGTGTGATTTCTGTGAGGCATACATTCAAGCAAAGGGATCAATGGCAGAATGAAACAATCACACCGCATGTGGTTTCTCTGATTAAAATGACATAGAGATGTGTCTTTACTGCTCAGGAAGATGAAATGCTGAAAGCTTATTGGTTAAAAGGTCTACAGTCACTGACTTCATGAGCCTAATCTAACTTTAAAAAAGTACTAGAAATTGCTGCGCACATTAAAAATACTGTAGCATAGACAAGTGAGATGACAGAAACTGCAGAGCTTTCATTAAAAACAAAAAAAATCTGCATGTGTAAAAGAAACAACTACACCTACATAAGGGATCCAATGCCTGTAAACTGGTGGGGATACAGATTCACATAGGGATGTGCAGATGTTGCAACTGCAATTTAAGCAGACGTTTGCTTCTCCGTAGTGTCTAGCTTTAACCAAATAATTAAAACTTGTGGAAATTTTAGATATCTGGCAAAGGTTTACCTTTAAATTTTACTTCAGCTTATTTATTTATTTTTGTGCTATTGTGTGCAGAAAATAAAACTGTTTGTACTGCTGAAATAGATATCTCACTGAGATTGCAGTTCATTGTAGAGTTTGTGGGTACTGGGTTTTCAGTGTCACTGCTACATGAGGATTTGAACAAAATTTATTTTTTCTGCAACACACGGATGTTTATCTTGTTACTTAAGCCAAACATGATCTTTGTTGGCATCATGGCAGTGCATATCTCTCAAACCTCTTAACAAAATAATTCTGTACAAAGCCAAAAATAATAGAATGAAAAAGACCAAAATCAGACACAAATTTTGAATATTGTCTTTCTAAATTTAGAAACTTACTAGAATAACAAGTCTTGCATTTGAATGCATTTGCAGTCTGAGGTCTGAAACTTAATGTCTGTCATTATTTTATGACTTCAATCCACATGATTTTCCAGAAAACCACAAATTTTATGAGGAATATAGCAAAAATATGAGAAAAAAGTCTGGACAATCTGTGAAACTCTGGGTAGTTTAAAGGCATTTGGAAATGTGTGGCCAAATAAGAAACCTTCAGCACCAATCTGATTTACAAAATAAAATGCTGGAAATCTTGTCATCTAAACAGTGCAGAGTAAATGTATGCAGTTCTTCTAAATCTGGCTTGGATCTTTTTAGAAATGTTGTACATGAAGTAAAATTATGTCAAAATGTGCTGTTAGTTGAACAGAAACAGCACTGCGTGCTCTTTTCAGTGAAGGGTGCTGTGTTTGCTGAATTAAGGCATTTATTGGATGGAGACATACATGCATAAGTGGAAGCATCATCCTCCATGACACTATTTGTGGTAATGTAAAAGTAAATTTTTGGTATCACAATGTGTGTGAATCCTGAGAAACCTAATAAAGCTATCGTCTTTGATAACTGTCATTTTCTACAGTGAGGAACTTGTCCTATGTTTGCTAGGTGTTACAATAAGTGACTGTGTATCATTAAGTTCCATCACATGAGGCAATAAAAACTTAAAGGCATTTATAATGCATGATGGCCTCCTCAGACACAACTTAAATGCATTATATGCACCTATATACTCAATCTTTCAGAAAATGAAGACTACTGTTAAACGTTGTCTGGGTGTCCAGTGTTATTTGGGTGAGATCACAGTATGTAGACAAGTCACTGCTTGACATAATATTCATCTAAGTTTACAAATAAGGAAGTTATGGAAAGCAAGTGTGAATCTGAACTAAGACAAATTTATCCTTTACAAGAAGAGGGCTACTTTTTTAGGTTATAGCATTTTCAAAAATCATTTGCTGCCCAAAGGAACTCACTTTGTAGTGGTTCATGATGACCTTGCACCATCAGACACCATAACTTTGTGCTCATTTTCAAGTAGGTCTGCTTGTTAAATACAATTTATTTCTATTTATGTCCTAATTATAGACCTCATAAGAAATATAGTTGAGGAAGAGATCCTTGCATGCCTTTGGTTGACTAAGAGAAAGTGTACATGGCCTTTGGTGCATGAAACTTAAAGCTACAGTTAGTGAGGAATGATGGGGGCAGCTTCCCCTGGTGCAAATTATTTGGGTGTTTGACTGGCACCATAGAATAGGTGCTGACCCTGCTCAATCTCTGCAAGTCTGTACTGCATCAGCTGGGGGCTTGGTCAGGATAGCTGCTACCCCATCTACAGCGTTAACAAAATGTACACTGGGGACTGATCACCAGGCCTTAATTATACTTAACACTGGTGTAGGGCAGGATAGTCTTAGAGCATTAAGCTGGCCCACTAGACTTCTTTGTTTTAACAGTGATATTGTTTATATACTTGATGTGCTGATTATTATCTGAACTGTGACTACCCAATAAGTACCTAAATACTCTGGGTATAGAACAGGAGACGGCAGCTACTGTTGCCCTATCACTTTCTGCTGTACTTGCTTGACTTTACAACTGCTTGCCATTCTTGTTCCAACTTAAATAACCAGTGCAGGAGAACCCTTTCTTTCTTCATGGTTTTGTATGAAGCAAAGAATTTCTGAGATGCATGGGAATGTAGAATTGAGGTCTGAGATGTCATAAAGAGGGGTCCAGGATATCAGATCATAGTAAAGGAAGGAGTAGAGATTAATTATAACAATTGATTACAATTACACTTACTTACCAGTCAGTGAAAGTCAGAGGCTGACATGTACAATATCCTTGCTGAATCCCATATTTTTATTTTTTATTTATTTAACATTTGTTTACCAGGAAAGCTCAACTTGGAACAAACCGATTTTCATCAGAGGCCTGGGGAGAAATGTTCCAGATGCTTGTCTTTGTAACATGGGAGGAAACCAGAGCACCTGGAGGAAACACACACAAACACAGTGAGGACATGCAAACTCTGCACAGAAGGCACCCCAGCTGAGAATTGAACCAGAGAACCTCTTGCTGTGAGGCAACAACGTAAACCACTGCACCATCCTGTGCTGGTGGGTATTTAGTATGCAAATGTGTAGCTATGCATTAATATCAACAATGATGTGCCTGTTATCATCAATCCATTCATGCAGAATGAGGATTAGCATAGGTAAGTGTTGCCACAGAGTACCTCAGTTACAGAGTTATATAAAGAATCATCATCATCATCTTCATTATCATCAAACCCTTTTTTCCCATTTTCTTCTAGAGGTCGGGGTGTCCCATCAAGTGTCGCCACCTCTTTCAGTTCAGTACTCCTATCTTCTTTGATTGTCAGACCTGACTGTCTCAGGTTTCTTATGCAATCCAGATATATCTTTTCGGGACATTCTTGTTTTTTCTTGCCTTCTTCTTGCCTCTCCAAAATCTTCTTCACCAAATCATCTTCTGCTTTACAGCACATGTGCCTGAACTACTTTGATTTGCTCTCTTTGACTTTTGCTGCAGTTGGTGCTTCTTTGTCTCCTGCGCTGTTGTCACCATTTCTTTGTCTGTCCCTCAATGTGCATCATACCGCCCATCTCAGGTACTTCATCTCCATCACCTGTAGCTTTTTAACTGTTCTGCCTTCACAGATATCTGTACCACACAGTTGTACTGGTTACACCACTGTTCTGTGCACCTTACTTTTCAGCATTCTTCTGTCACACACTACCAATGACATGGCGTGCCAGTTGGCTGCAGCCCCTGTGATTCTAACATTGACCTCCTCGTTCAGACCTCTCTTCTCCTCAATCACATTTCCCAGATACTTGAACCTGCTTATCTGTTCCACTATTTCCTTTCTATCACAGTTTTCAGCTTCTTCTGATTTCCTCCATTTACAACCATGACAACTGTGTTGTCTGTACTCAGTTTCCTCATATGTGTCTTCAGTTTTCCCTGTTTATGATTGGCTCATAATGTCACACTGCCTGCATACAGCAGCTTTATTGACCTCTCCCCTTTGATTTGATTTCTAATGTAGTCCATAAACACCAGGTGGCTCAGGGCTGAAACCTGTTGCACAACCACTCCTTCTGGGACCTCCACTGAGACTCCCAACATTGATCATGATTGTGTCATTGAATTACTGTATGTAGCCTGCAATGTTTCTATGGCTTTGTACCATCATAGGAATTTCAAAAACAGATTTCTTGGAAACTTGTCACATGATTTCTACAAGTATAGGAATGTCCACTTGGACTCTTTCCTCAACTCTAACTTCATTTCTACTCTCTGTCTCACTGCAAAAATCAGGTCTGTTGTGTTGCATCCTGACCTGAATTTGACTCTTCCATCTTACATTATACTACTTCACATATTCATTTGTCAGTCACCCTCTCTGGCTCTTTGACGTGGCGTGATAGGAATGTGATACCTCTGTACTGCTCACTTTTGTGAATGCTCCCTTTGTTCTTATACACTGGCACTAAAATGATTATTCTCCAGTTATCTGGAATACACCTTTCTCTCCATACTGCTATAAGTACCCTCCACAGCCATTTGTCCCAGAACTCTCCTAACATCTTGATCATATCTGCTGTGCGCTTATCTAAGCCTGCTGCTTTCCCTGCCTTAGTCATGTTCTACTTTTTCTAGAGTGGGATCTTTTTTCTTTTTTCACTGTAGGCTATGTATAGGTCAGTGCAGCTTCTTCTGTTGGGTTTTCTTCATTCAGAAGCATCTGGAAACACTCCTTCCATCTGTGTTTGATACTGTCTGGACTGGAAAGAATATTGTTGCTTACACCCCGTATGAATGGTGTCTGATGACTATGTTTGTTCTGTTTCTCTTTCTCTTTCTCTGTTTGCCTTGCAACCTGACAGAGTTTTTTTTTGTACTATCTGCTGAACTACTTCAAGAAGCTAGTAGGGTGAGTCTCTTGCCTTATCATTTGGAAATGTAACCACTCTCTTAGTCGCTTTCTTTGCCAGTCAGTATTCTAGCTTATCCTGGTCTGTATTTTCTATCTACTTTATTATGTGCACCCCATTTTCCATTTGATAACTTCAAACGCTTTTATATTCCACTACCAATGTCCTTATTAACCTTATTTCCATACCTATCTTTGCTGGACATATGTTATATAGTCTTCACGCATGCTGTTTTGCAATGCTGACATTTTTTCTTCAACTCCATCTATTTTCTGTTCTTTCTGAAGTGCTAGAGTTATGAATATTTCCCTGAACTCTCGTGCTTTTATGGGAGTCACTTGCCAGATTTTCAGCATTATCTGATACCTTGTATCCTTCTCTGACCACTGTTTGCTGCAGATATTTATTTTTAATTTTGAATTAGATTTTCATTTCTTCAATTTGTAAAATAATCACAACAATATTTACAGTTAGAGATTTGTAAACATAATAAATGAAAATATTTCAACTAAACCTCACACACAAAAGAAAAAACAACTATTTACAGGAGTGTCCATTAACCATCAAGTCATTCAAATTATTAAACATTACATTAAATCTAAAATGCAGTTATTTTTGCTTGTCAAGCAGATCTCCAAGTTTTGTCCTTGCATTGTAGCAAGAGGTAATCCTGGTTGTTGACTTAATTGTAATTATTTCCAAGTGACAGACTTCAGTTGCAATATTTATAAATTCTTTGAAGGATGGTGTAAATTCATTCTTCCAATTCTGAGTTATAAACCTTCTCTCTATATATAGTATAGATCACAAAATGTGATATTTCATTTTTAATACGTGTAGGAACAGGAGTATTAAAAAGGATTAGTGATTTAGATAAAACAAACTAATCAACAAAAAAGCCTGTAAAAAGAGATTAATGCTATTCCAATAAGGCGTTAAGACGGTGCAGTCAAAAAACGTGTTGCCAATCCACTTTAAGTTCTTGTTTACATCTCCAACAAACTTGCTTCTGCTTAAACATTAATTCAGTTTTATGTGGTGTCAAGAAAGATCTATGCAAAAATTTCCAAGAAAAGAGATTCCATCTAAGATATGAAGTTGTATGTTTAGAAGATATTTGAATTAATTTTTTTATCATCTTCACTCGGGCGTCTATTATTAAATTGGGTAAAATAGTTCCAATAATTGTCATTGTAACGTTTTGCTGCTCTCCTCACAACTCTATATAATTTAGATAAGAGTCCCTGCCCCAATGTGTTTTGTTGCATTAAGAATATTAGATATTCAATTCATTTTGGGATATGATCTTATCATTGGTCGCATTAACTTAATTTCCCCTTATAAATGTTGTCTGCAGGATTGTATATCTAGCTATGTGTCTTTATCTAAATTATATTTGTCCTGGTCCCCCTCTATTAACACACATCACACCAAATGACATTTGACAATCTTTATTAAATTCCATAAACATAACTTTAACCAACTAATATTTTAACTTATTAATCATGGCATAAACATCCATATAACTGTTAACTATGGCGGTGTGACCCTGCTTACCCTGACCAAATAAGCAGTGTCCATACCTCCGCTCGCTAACTTTACTTATCAAGCAGTGTCCACCTCTCACTTTCATTTTCCACTTATTGAATTAACCATCCAACAAAAAAAGTAGTGTCCTTACCTCCACTTACTTACTTTTGCTTATCAAGCAGCATCCGACCACTTCCTTTCCTTTTCCAAGTCATTTAAATGAACATCCAACACCAGTGGGATAAAAGAAGAGGGGCAAGCCTGCCCATTTTCTCTGCTTCCCAAACTTATACCAACCACACAATCCTCAGTGTTTCAAAAGCAGGAAGGGCAGGTTGCAATTTCACTCCAAAATGTGATTCCTTACCCAGGTACACTTTCATAAAACCCGTTAAGACCCTCCCTACAATTACCTCATTACCTCCCAATCCTCCTATTTCCAATTTAACCCTTTCCTCCCCCACTAGCTTCCTTCCCCTACCCTCTTAATTCCCATTGCTAATTTTACTTAGATCCTCATCCTAAGATTCAGCCCTTTCCTACATACAAACTCTGTGACTCCCCCAATGATCCCAAAACAAAGATGGGAATCAAACCCCTTACCTTGAGTCTATGAGGCAAAGACATTATCACTATGTCTCCTCTTAATGTCTATCTTAAGCTACTTGTCAAATATAGGGACCCGAAATCAAAAACCCACTAAAGTTCAAAGAACAGCCTACATTATGAGATAACATCTGTCCGTTCTGTTTCATCTGGGCAGAATCAGTGTCCGCTTACTCCAAATAACAATAATAGTGCATGCTACCCATACCGCTCAACCTCCTAGAGCAAACTAGTGCAAAAACATCTGAACAAAGCTATAAATAAAATTGGGAGAAAGGCTCAGAAATAGAGCATTTTTAAATTGATCTTACAAACTTAAAAAAGTGATAGATAACATGTGTTGCATTAGCATGAAATTTTGGTGTTGCATTAGCATGAATTTTCAGAGTGGTGAGAAGTTTGAAAGTCAAATGTCTGTCATTATTCTAACTTCAAATGTTAATGATTTTCCAGTAATTGCCAAATATCCACAAATTTATGAAAAATGGACCAATATATGAGGCCGCACTGTTCCTGCAAGGTGATCAATCATTATTAGTGTGTGCCTTGTAACCTGTACTACAAACTTCACATAGTTTCCTCACAGCAGTAAGGTATTAAGGATTGACCCAGACTCTTTAACCACTAGGCATAGATCTCAACCACTGAATCACAGTGCTTAATATCTCCTCTCTAGGAACCCATATCACATGGGGCAAGAAAAGAACAAACTTTATAGTCATCATATAGGGCTACACACCTAGAACTAGAAGTGTGCTGGACAAAACAAACAATACCCCCATTCCATTTCACATCCTCTCATTCTGTCAATATATTAAAATAACAGTGTACCTGTCTCTGGATCCCTCTATGATTCAGTTAATTTGTACTTCATTCAATATAGCTAATGATGCAAAAATCAATGGTGAAAAGGAATTTCCATCAGAAGATATCAAAACAGAAGTTGAAGTACCTGATCCACTACCAAGACAAAACACCTCGCAGATCACTCCACCATTACAGTAGCATGCATCCTCCCATCAACAAAAGCTTTGTACTACTCTGCACCATGCAGTCAAGGAAGGGCCAATGAATAAATAAAGCTATCCCAGAAAAGGAGCGTGGCCCAGCCCGCAGCAAACGTGCATACCCCCATAATCAAAACCCTCCAGCCACAAAGTCAAATGTATGCCATTATTTATTAAGTTCAATCTGCAGTAATTTTACCAGAAAACCACAAATTCAACAATGAGCAGACCAAAACATAAGGCAAACCAGACAGATGAGAAATACTGTTCTTCACCATCTAGGATTTACTCCCATGTGGATATGTCTGGAGACACTTGTGCCATACTATCAGGGTTTGCCCTGTGAGTTATGACACAACTAATGAGCCTAAACAAAAAACCAAAACGGACCAGCACATATAGGATATAGAAATGTAATTTATTGCTCCAACCAATAAATATATCAGCAGTGGTAAAAACCTACGCTGAAACAGCAGAAAGTAAATAAAAAATAAAAATAAAACTAATGAGCCTGACTGTACTTTACTGCCAAAGGGACTGAAATAGTATTAGTGCAAATGTTTTCAAGGGGGCTGAGCGCATACCCACACTGACATTTAAAATCATGGATAGCACAAAAATAATCAAAGGCAAACTCTCCAAAACCATATCACTTCAACAGAAACAATAATGGCTTCACATAATGGTGAAATAAAATAAATAATGGAAGTTAGAAAAAGAGCAACTAATATCCCCAACCCCATGACTTACAAAATAACAGTTATGGCTTCTTCACCAGTTATCTTTATTATTTTGGTGTGCAGACTGTGCTATTACAGCATCTTGTAAAAATATGAAACGACTCGAGGCAGCAGATAGACATGCTCACACCAGATATATAGCTTGTGCCTCTCTTAATGGCACACTGAAGATTGTAGCGTACCTCTCATGCTGCACTGTATTATCAGCAGTTAATTTGCCTGATGTGGGAATACAAGCCATGAACAACTACATGGAAGGCAAAGCTGCTACCTACTGTGCTACTGTGACTGCCATTTTCTAAGGGGGGCAGAGCAAAATCAATGCATTAAGCCAGTCCCTGCCTTAACCCTCCCCCACAGCCATTAGCACCACACACACATGCCCGACTGACAACCATCCTTTGTGGGGAACTCGTGAAACAGGTACACATTCTCTTCTAGAAACCATAGTAGCGGCAAAACTCCTCCATTCATTGCTGTACTACCACTACAGAATGAGAAGGAAAAACATAAATAAGGGGCACACAAAGCAACATAACTGCAGCAGGCTAACCACATGACACCCCCCTTAACTGTATTTCTGATTTTAGAATGTAGTGGTGTAGTGGTAATGAGTATAGGTCTAAACATTTGCACAATAAGATCACTGGACAAAGGGGAGACCCATTTAAAGTTTTAGAATAGACAATTTTCAAGTAATAGATTGCACACTGTCACAGGTAGTATATGCTACCTGGTACCCTTTAACGGGTCCATTTTTATGAAGGAAACGTGCAAGTCTAAAAAAGCAAGGCTAACTGTGACACAGAAAAAAGTAGCAGTTAAATATTGCTCTGAGGGTATATCATATGTATTACTACATCACAAGGTTGTTTATCCATTAAAGGTAAGAGGCCATCCCCCCAATGTCACACATTCTGAAACTTGCAGCATCACAAACTTATTCAGCCCACAAGCAACCACACTGAATAATAAACCTGGAATTCATTACTAACTTCCATCCTTATGCCCCTATTCAAGGCAGAGTATCTGACAACAATCATACAGCCAAATCCTACTTATCATCAATAACCCCTTAGCTGCAAGCTTCCCCAATGAGCCAAACCCTTGCAAACAGGAGTTTCTTATCAGATAAACACCAGCAGGGTATGTCCTTGTACTCAGCCAAAATAACTGAGCCTGCCCTTAACTGGAATGGGCAAAACACAGTTAAGGAAGGAAAAAAATACAGAAAACAGGAGAAGGAGAGAAAAAATTACTAAGCCACACAGACACAGCCAAGAGTACTCTAAACTCTTGTTAGCAAGCATTACCAACATCTTCTATACACAGATATACCAAGGCCTACCTGACCACCAGTATCTACAGGTCATCTGTGACATAGAATCTACCATTGCAAGTTAACACCAAAATGTGATTCCTCACCCAATTACACTCTAATAAAACTCATTAAGCCCCTCCCTACACTTCATTCATTTCCTCCCAATCCTACTACTTCCCATTTAACCCTCCCCCCAGCTAACTTCCTTTGCTTCCCCTCTTAATTCCCATTACTACTTCTACCTAGATCCCCATCTGAAGATGTCCCTGGACAAACTGATTTGTTACCAAACCTCATTTGTTCTTAATATAATTAACAGAATGTAACTTTTCATATTTCATTATTTGCAACCAATATAGCAGATTTTTCTCTTTAAATGTGATCATTGCTTCTAATGTTGAGGTGGAGATGTTATTTTGGGTATACACCATAGGAAATATAAGCAAGATCCATGCTTTATATGCCAGGTTTCTATATATAATTTTTTGAAGTGTTTAATATAGTAGAAATGAAATGAGTCACTTGTTTAGTGTTTTTTTCTATAAAATAATCCTTTAATAACCAATGTAGACTTTTATTTAGTATGAGATAATTATTAGAATATCTATTATGTTTAGAGTTTTACAAAAAGATTCCTGTTAAACCAGAACAACTCTTTACCTGCCAATATACATGACCTTGAGAATAGGCCCCATAGGAGCAACATTTCCATTTTTTGTCTACCAGAATAAACAGAATGTAATAATATGGTTAATTTCTTGTCTACCTGGCTCCCTAAAATTTCAGATTTACCTGAAGCTCTCTGGTTAATCCTGTATCAAAGTACAGGACTTCCCTGAGGTCCATCTTGGTTACATTTATTTCATCTCAGGATAAAGAATTGGTACTCAAAACGGCATGGGCTAAGTCACCACTTGAAGCAAAATAAAATATTATTCATTTTGATAATGACTGTTTAGCAACAGTGATATTTAAAAGGGCATAATTCCTTCCTCTTAAAAGAGAACTTAAGAAGAAGCAGATAAAAGTGCATGTACTGTTCTCTGCCAGGCTGAAGATTTGTCTTTCAAATGGGATTAAATTCTTTGAAGATCATGACCTTGTTTTGCCATAGCTACAACGTAACAAAATTTTTGAATAGAGGATATGGACTGGTCCATTATAGCCTTAAAAAGATAAATGGAGACAAATTGAAGTAAGAGAAATGAGAAAAAGAAGAAATTAAGAGGAAAACAAAGAGCTTTCCTTTTCCCTTTTCTTTATTCACAAAGGAAATAACAAGATGTCAAGGATTGTTTTTTTTTTCTTTTTATGTAAACACGTTTAGTTTTACTTCTTTGCGTATCTTTACCGGCAAAACATGAAATGACAACATGCTCAACTATAACATAAATAGGAATCAGAAAATCAACAAGCAGTCTACTTACTGCAGACCTTGACCACCAGTTGATTATGCTGTTGGCCAGCTGTTTCATTGGGAATGACTTTTCAATATCTGATTCTATCCTTTTATCTTTTCCTTACTAGGAGGAAATCTAGCTGAATCACATGTTGGCCACTCTTGTATGTGATCTTGTGACTGTCTCTGTTGCTGAACCATGTTTAGGGCAATATCAAGTCATTTGTTAGACAGAAGTCTAGAATGGCCAGTCCTTTGTTATTCTTGTTTTTGTACCAGTGTGGACTACAGTAGTACAGCATGTTTTTTGCAGTCTGTCAGTCCCAGTATGGGCATTCGATCCCGCAATGACCAGCTCCAACTTATGATATTCTGCTTTATCTACTAGGTCCTACAATTGCTGTCTGAAAATACTTTTCTTCTCATCATCACAATCCCGCTGTGGGCAAAGGCTGAAGTTATGAGTACTGCCCTATATTTACAGTAGAGTCTGATTGACACAGGTCTACCACCAGGGACACAGCTTTTCATTATTCAAAAAATGAAATTCTGTTTTCATGAGACAGAATCTGGGAATTGTACCTGTGACTGTTTAATGTAATTTACAGTCATCACAGTGATTTCAATAGAAATTTTTCTGCATCAATATATTTTAAAAATGAAAACAAGTTTTAGGCACAGAGCAGTCAATAATGCAAGTTGACAGCAGAAATATATCTGGTGGTAAATTACTTGTCTTGCCTAAAACAACAATTTCCATAAAACTCATATTTTTTTTCCAAATGCCAGTTCACATTTGAGATGTATTGGTATTATTGCCAGAAAAAAATGGAAAATTCTCTCCATCACTAATTCTGATGTCTTCCTTCAATGTCTTCCAAGGAGTCCCCTCACCAAAATTCACACTCTGCCATCCCCTTGAGTAGTTGATTGTTTGAGGGCAAATCCCTCAGCATGCATTTGGAGGTGGGAGGAGCTCCACAAATGGACAGGGAGAACATGTGGCTTCCCAAAAGGCAATGAACAAAGGTCCGTCTTGAGGTTATTGTCTCCCTCTACTCTTTCCTCATTAGGCCAATCATCAAGTACAATGCCCCATTTGGCATGTACCTCACTAGACACCTACAACAACTGGAAAGGCCACAAAAGTACCTCACAAAGATGATCCTAGGCCTTAACACTTGTCCTGTATGGACAGACTCAAAAAACTCCAACTATTCTGTCTCATATTGCCTACTTAGAGGTGATCCCTGCTTGACGTACAAAGCCATGACTGATCCAGCTCTGTTAGAAATGCTACATCTAAAGAAATCCCAATCCCTCCAAGTGACACATTCCAGAGACCTCAACCTCATTACCACAATTAATAGAACATGCTGGAGGGACAGGTTCATAACCCAGAGACTGCCCATGCTATGGAACAGACTTCCCATAAATGTCAAGGAGAGCACCTTGCTGACCCTCTTCAAGAGAAATCTTGATGAATGGATGGGAAACAGAAAATTCACCCTGGGGATAACACCAGTGGTTCTACTCGACAGAGGCACTGAGAACTAAGGTCAGGTGGCACTATGTCAGGGTAATCCTATGGCTAAGCTTGTAAATGCCCCAGCCTAGTACACACCTATGAACCTATGATCCATGAACATTGTGCTTAGAAGGCTAAGACCTTTTACCATTACAACAACCATGTCCTCTTAAATAGTGCTGAGTAATCTTATGAAGTGAGTCAAGCATGCTCAGTTAAGATGATCCTCGTTACATATGCAAGAAGCAACTCTGTCAAAACATGTACTGAAAATTGTCCAGCATCTTCATAGGGTTTCTACCTGCATATTTAGTCAGTTAGAAAAAGAACAGCATTTTGCATTATATTCAGCTATATGTCTATCCTATGTATCCATATAGTGCATTCTGTATCAGAATACTATTACTCCTATGTCCCAGTGTCCTACTATAATCAAAATACTGTTTGTATCATGGCATGCTAATGCCCATTGCTATGCTAAGTTAATGCTATAGTAATGCTGCAGAATACTTTTGTTTATTCTATGCATCATCTTGTTGAGTGTATCAAAATATGCATCATATCATGGTGACATCATTTGCTATAGTTTAAATCCCCCAAAGATGATCAAATAAATAATTGGAATTAACAACAGACGCAGCATCTTGTAGAAAAGGTCATACTTTAATCCATCATGAAGTACTCCGTCAGAAAAAAATAGTAAAAAGTTTATCTTCATCATAAACCTGTACCTATATTGTGCAGTTAGATAAAAAGTATCAGCTGGAGCCTATTTGGAGGAACAAGACCACAGCTTTTACTTCCATTCCAATATTTTTCACATCAGCCAGAAAACACCTTTTGGCATAACATAGTTGCTCCTTGTAGAATGCTTTATTGTGCATAGAGTGGTATGCTGTTTGCTGCAACTTGTGGAAGAAGCCATGTAAAGCTCTCATGACAGTGATGAGGTGTGGTCTATCAGTGCCACACACATGTATGTGTGTGTGTGGATGTGTATGTGGGTGGGTGGGCATGTGCATGCCCACTGGCTGTTATAGTCTGTAAGATTCCTGTCATTGTGTAATGTATCCCCTGCCACCTGTACAGATGTTAATGACCGACCAGAAAAGCACTCTTCTGCTTGCTTTGCTGTGATGTACAGTGTGAGTAGAAGATGTTCTACACCACTTAGTCAACACTGGTTTTAGTGTAGCACTTGCCACACTGACTGTGTCTATTTGTTTGTTGCAGCATAGTTAGTAATATGTTGCCATGGTGTATATGCCTGTGCTAGAGGTTGTTGCGATGGATGTGCTGGATTATCTTCTGAGGTCTGTGTCCATACAGGTAGGCCTCTCCATCTCTGCCATCCTCCTGGTCTCTGCTACAGAGCTTGGTCATGGTCAAAGGTGGGTGTGGTGTCTGTGGTTATTGTGGGACTGGTTGCCTTGGAACAACCTAAGCAGTCTGATTCCTAATACTCATGTATTACAGCATAAAGCAGACAATAAATATATTGCTAATATTGATAGTAGTGTTTCTCTTAGATTCATATTCAACAACACCACACATCTGGCCTTAGGTGGCATCATAATGACATTCAGATAATATATGCATATGGATAGGCATTGGTGTCATCTGCAAAAGCTCAAGGGTTTATTCTATATCACCTGCTATATTAGACCTTTTTGGGTGAGGTGTCTACACCTCAGGAACAAAATAATAAGTTATGATTATCTTTGCACTGTAATTCCTAAACTTACTACAGATGCTGATTAAAAGTGGTGGTTGAGGTCACGCTTTTGTCACATGTTGGCATCATTCACACATGCCGCATGAAGAATCAGCATATGCATTATAACACCACAGACTCTGCATGCCATTCTGCATTTCCTGACTCATCTTTCTCCACTTGGAATTTGAGTTTTATATTAGAAAACTTACATTTATGTCTTCTGAACTACCTATTTCAATGGATATTAAGTACCTTTCTTGAAAAACTCTATTCCCAGTTGCAGTAACATTAGGACAGAGAATTTCAGAGTTACAGCCCCTGATTTGTAGGACACCTAATTCACTTCCTTTCTATAATGAAAGTGTGTCATTGAAATCTAATCCTTTCTTCAAACCCAGATTCAGAGTTGTCCCTGCTGATTCTATCAGACATTCCATTTAGCTTCCTGTCTTCTGTCTATAGAGTCATATTCTGAACATAATTTTCATAGACAGCTAAAATATTTCATTAGGAAAGCTTATTCCTTCTAGAAAGTAAAATTGACATCTTTGTTTCCTTCAAGAAAGGAAGAAAATGCCCATTGCCATGGCCAAGTATTTATGAAAGTGGCATGCCCAGTGTATAACCTTTGGTTATAATAAGTAGAGTAAGTCTTTGCAAAAGCATTATTACAACACACTTCATTGCAGAAGCAGCAAATTCATCAACATATTTTAGAAGTGTATCTTCTTGGGATATATCAGAACCTGCTACTCTGACTCCTGCCTACCATCTTAAAATAAAGTAAAAACATGCCTAAAACAGCTGTAGCATATGCCTGGCAGGTTGTACAACAAAGGGATCTTGTAGCTGCCTACTTCTGAGTGGTAACCAAGTAGTCCTTGGGATTCTACCCAAATATTATGATTTCCTATTACAGTTATTCTCTCTCTCTCTCTCTCTCTCTCTCTCTCTCTCTCTTTCTGTAAAGAAGATAGTTCAGCTGTGTAAGATATTAACCACACAAGAGACCTCTGAGGACAGACCCTTGACTGTGGCAGTAAGGCTTCCCTCCATTATATCACTTTTTACTATAGTTACAATATGCTGAGTGTTCCATAACACTAGCAAGTCTCTAAAAGTTTTTTTTTTTTGTGTGTTATAGATGGCTGTTTGCATGTTATGCATTTTACATCAGCAATGGAAAGTGAATCAGCACAGCAACTATTACCCTGTGGGGCATTTATGGTCATAATATGGAGGAAGGTATGTCCCAGTGTAGGAATTGTATGAGAGCATCACACCACCTAAGTCAGTACATTTACATGTGGGAGATCAGAGTCAGCCTTCTCCGGGAAAATGGGCAACTCAGAAAATCCAGCTACTCCAACAGGAAGCAAAATTGGAGTAAATCCAAATGCTGTGATTCAGTATTGTCATAACTTCTCTTTGAAGAAGGATCTACCATTGTAGTAAGTATCTTACAAAACAGGACTGCCTTTGATTTTGTCTCCAAGATGTAATACTAAGCGTTACTTGTCTGCTGACATATCTCATGCTTTTATCTGTATTACCTCATTTTGAGATCCCTCAGGTTTCTTGAATTAGTGAAGTGGTAGGTTGTAATGTGTCACATTGGTATAAAGCACAGACTATGGCCTAACCAACCTGATTTTTTTTAGCAGCTCAGACATCTGAGATGTGGTAGAGGAGGAAGGTTGTGCCTGTCCTGGGGGAGGGAGTAGCATTGCTGACAGGTGTGGTGTCTCATAGCCCTAGGGAAGGCTGGGGCATGTAGAAGACCACTTGGCTGGAGGGTGGTCTGTTGGCACATCTGCTCAGTCCCTGGGGTGGGCCCACTTGTCATTGCTCATCAAGCTCAAGAATGTCACATGACAAAGGATGGAAAACAGGGCTTTAACCACCTTCTAAGTAAAGAAACATTGTGAGTAGTAGCAATGGCCCTAAGGTCCACACTTCCCATGTACCTTTTTGACCCTTGACAGGGGAAGTGTTGAACCCATGGACTGACTTGGTATAAAATATCAGTGTACTCCCTGACAATGAGGATAACATTATGTGCCTCACTAGGGAAGCATGGCTGCCACACCATTCATCACTTTTCAATGTCAAGTTTTTGTTTCAGGAAATAGCACAGCTAAAATATTTATGTGTGTGTGTGTGTGTGTGTGTGTGTGTGTGTGTGTGTGTGTGTGTGTGTGTGTGTGCGTGTGTGTGCGTGTGTGTGCGTGTGTGTGCGTGTGTGTGTGTGTGTGTGTGTATACAGGGATTCACAGTGTAGCTACACCAATGTGCTAATGCCTGACAACTGAGCATGTTCATGGTCACCTTTAAAATTCTTATTGCTCTAGATAGCTAAGAATTCAAATTCTGTCAGCACATATTATTTGGGACACATCAAAGGGCAAGAAGTGTAATTCTGCTCAGAAGAATCAGCCATAATACTCAACAATTGTTGATATTTATAGAATTCTAAGAATGTAAGTTAGCTTCAGCATTTCTGTGTTTCCTGATGACAAAAACTGGGCTTGCTAGAAACTTTCAATTTATATATATCTTACTGTCTATCCAGAGCCCTTGTTGATCCATTGTCAGTGACACACGTATAATTCTTAAATGAAAGCTAATATTGTCCTTCCCCTTTTATGATTCTGACGTGTGTGTGTGTGTGTGTGTGTGTGTGTGTGTGTGTGTGCGCGCGCGCGCACGTGTGTGTGTATGTATGTGTGCATGTACGTGAGTGTCTTTGTAATTTAACCCTCCTCACTTTAAAATAAAGCAACTTTGGCCATTGTTAGAAGAAATGACCTTTAACGTCAAGCCTTATAATCCATGTCCATGATTCTTTATCCTTTAAATAGGTCCCAGCCCTCAGAAACTAAATGCATTCAATCCTCTAATTAATGTATTAGAATTAACACAAAATAATAAAATGTGATGGTATGTGTTAGCTCTCACAACATCCATACTCTGCCAAGAGAGTGAAGGTGGTGAATAAGGTAATGTCATTGGAAAAGAACTGTATTATTCAAATCAGAAAGCATGTAATATGGAATATTAACTGCAAAATTACATTATCCCTCTGACTCAGTGAAATAACTCCATAATTAACAAAGCAATTCAAAACCTTGTCAAAATTCATGGGAATATTTTACTCTGCAGACTGTGCTTTACTTCTCAATTTCTGATTAACTTGTATACTGGCAATATACAAAGTCTATCTCCCCAGAAATATATTCACTAGCTCACTTATTCAGTTAAAAGGATAATGACATACTGGGTGGCATATTTATTATTGAAGATAAGTGGTGTAAGTGCTGTTTTTTTTTTCCTATACAGGATGTCAATTTTATAATTCATTTGACTTTCATTTGACTTTCATTGACCTATAGATGCTTGACCCAAACATTATAAATGCAAGTCAAACAGGAAATTGAAGTGCTACAAGGTTTACTCATCTGAAAATTGTTTACTTTGCAAAAAGAGTCTATAACTGGCACACATGCACTGCTATTACACTTATCTTGTCCTAATTTAGTTGAACACAGCCTAAATACCTCTACATAAAATCATGTTTTTTATGGTTTGCAACACAATATTTATGTTATGATGTCCTAATTTCAAATATTAAATATTAATAGCATATCAGTATTCAGAGTATCAGTTTTCATCTGAACTTCCACTATGGGTAAGATCAGAGGCTTCATTAGGTGAATTATTGCCTAATTCATTTTCACCTGCTAAGGGTAGATTAGTTAGAATTATTTCATCACCTGTGCCTGCTGAAGAGAAAGTCAAATGAAGCAGTTCAAATCAGTGTTCTAATTTCAGAATGCTTTAGTTGTTAGGATAACAGATATCAGAGTTTGAAACACAATTTCAAAATTTGTCACAATTAACTTCACTTCTATATTATGCTGGGTGAACCATTTCTTCTTTGTGGGTAGGGAGAATTTTCAGACTGATATTCAGTTTTTCAGCAGGAGATGTCAGAATTATGGAACACAAAATCTTATTTTAACACAACAGCATAAGAACAGTAGTAACTTCTAGACTTTCAGCTGCCAGGAAACTAGGCCACAGTGATGTGATTGCATGCTTGTAGGAGGAGCCCAAATCCTATATATAGAAGCAGGTACCTCTTCAGCAGTTGTGGAAATCAAGGCATTTATGCATCTTTTTTTTTTTCCTACTTGTAGAGCTACAAAAAGGCAGGGCCTTACAGGAAACCAGATAATGAATTCCTAGTCTGTATCTTGAAGGCAAATAGAAGATGATAGAATATTTCACAATCACTGACCAGCATGCCTGAATTGCACCTAAGCAAACACACTGCAATCCCTAGTATGTAAATTGTAAGCCTCTTTCACAGCTGAGAATGCAGTTGAAAAATGGATTTCTATCACATGGAAAGAACTCCTATAACAGCCTCACAGAAGCTAAGCATTAAGCTTTTGACGCATATGTAATAGATGTAAGCTCATGGGACACATAGGTTAAATGGAATATCGGCTAAAGATCATATAAAAAGTTTAATGGCACATACAGGGTCAGTGTGAGCCATTATTTCAAGTGCAGTCCTGACCATAGGACCACAGTGCATAAGAGGAACTTGGAGAAATGCTAATTCAGTACAAATGTTCGGAAGCACTTTTCTTCCAATGAATAATAAATGCAATGGATGGTCAGTCAGACAACATTTAAAGTCAAAAAGATAATTATTCTGAAAGCAAGCATGCACCAGCATAAGAAAGTGAACACACATGACTTCTTCATTTGCTGTATTTGGAGGATGATTTTAAAACAATGTACATAAACTCTTCATCTTCTTTATCCTTTATTTCTCTGTATCAATTTGAGAGAAACAAAATGTGAACGGTTTCTTGGCGAACGACTTCACAGTGCAAGAAGGGATATCCAATGGCATTATTTGAAGTTATGGTATCTTCCCTGGGGACTTATATATTTTACTATAAGAATTTTTGCTTAATCTTATAAATCAATAAAGAACTGCAGCTGTCAAAGCAGCTGAACGAACTGAATCGTAGCTCTTATCTGGCCTGTCTTATAGGTCTGGAATTTTAGACTCTCATGCTGCTGATGAAAATAGATAGCTGACTTTCATTGTTTCTTTCTGCTGTGCTGTGCTGAACAGACTTGTGAGAATATATGCTTCGTACATAGCTACAGACTTATTTAACTCTAAAACAAGAAAAATAGATAAAATATGAGAAAATGCTGTTGTTTGATATCAAAAAATACATGGAAGTCAATTCAGAACTACTAATCCTCACATATAAACTAAACTCTGGGATTTCAATTAATGCCTCAACTATTTCTAGCAATATTTGGACACTGCTAATTTGTCTGACGTTTTCCTCTGCTGAATGTGATGCCTATCATTTGTTTTTCAGAATGGAGTGATCTTTCAAATTCATGGGTGTGGCATGCATAGTGGAGATCTTGGAGACCGAGGAAGTGGGTTTAAATTAACCAGTTAAATGTTTCTAGGGAAAATCTTAAAAGGAAGCCAGTTAGCAACTGGATCGGACAATGCAGATGACAAGTTGGGGTCATGCTACTGAGGTATGGAGTACCACTAGACCACCAGAGACATGAGAATTAATATCAGCATCTGGAAGTCCTGCTACATCTGGAGCAGGAAAAAGGTAACATAAAAATAATGTACTTTAAATAAGCAAAAATGTATGCGGGGAGTTGGCCATCAGGAAAAGTCCAGGGAGGAGGAATTTAGCAATGCTTTATGAGTAACAGCTACCTTTATGTATTTTGGTGGAGGGTGTCATAAATTAATATATTTAGCATTGAGGATCTGGTTGAAGCTTTGGTTCATATAGAAGTAATTTCAACCTTTTTGACTAGGTTTCTAAGGTCAGGCATTTGGAATATTGTACAGGCCTACTAATTATATTGGGCAGTACAGTAAACTATCTACAGTAGCAGAGAGCTGCACTGTTTCAAGTTCAGCTACATGCAGTAGGAACAGTACACTGAACACTCTGGCTAGGCTTATAAATGCCCTAGGGCAGATAGCCTAGTATGAACCTATGAACCTATGAAACATTTTACCTTATTTTGTTTTCCTTTTGATACCTGGGGAAATAAAAATAAAATATTAAACAAAACCATGAAGCTCATATATAATGTTAGCAAAAATAAGGTATCCAAAAGACCATAAGTAACAAATAAAAACTACTGCATTGTTGTTAATAAATAAACATAAACAGGCAAGCAGTGATTTATTAATGCACATATTATTTACATGCCATGAAAATATATATAAAATATATTAAATACAGCAAAGTCAATATTGTAACAAATCTGTCAGGCAATTTATCTATTTAAAATTGTAATTTACCATCTAGGATTCATTTCTCTCTTTAAAAATAGTGAAGTTCAAAGCCAGAAATCAGTTAAGCCCTAATACCACATGTGGTACTGTATTGGGTTAGCATACATATATGTGAGTGTAGACTTACAGGTAGCATTAAGTAATGTGGAAGAACAGGAAGCTCAGGGGTAATTACTGTACCTAAGATGAACTACTTGTCCCAGTGTAACAGGACTGAGATCAGCATCAGTAAAGCATATGGCTTGGTTACCAAAATGATATACTCCGGGAGCCTCTGTGTGATCCTTTCTATTTACAGTGTTCTACTGTAACTACTCACTTCTGGAATGCAGTAAGCATTTATAGAGCTTTTGTCTTAAATAGGGTGCTGATTCACTAGATCAGGTACCAAAAGTGACAACCAGGAGGACTAAATGTTTGAGTGACCTGGAAGATGAATGCTGGGCAGTGCCCTTGTATATGTATAGCCTGCCGTACAGAAAAGATAGCAGATATAACACAAAGTCCTAGCGAATGAAGGAGACAGTAGAAAGATTTTGTCTTGGGAAGGAAGGCGCACCAGGATAAGGGTGTCTGTGAGATGACAAGAAACAAAATATGAATGAAAATTATAAGAGCTTCTTTCATAGTGGCATATAAGTTTAAACGTTATCCTTCCCAGGATAGTGGACAGAGACTGAACTCACTGAACGTCTGAGTGCAGGTCATACGGAAGGATGAAGGGATGTATGGATAAAATGCAGTCAAATAGAGGCTAACTACACAGTATTAATGAAATACATGAGTCATCATCAAATACTTTTCTGCCTAATGTTGTGCGTACTGGGTGCGTGGGGGATAATTCGAGCATGTGACAGTAAAATTAGGCAGGAGTATACAGCCTTTCAACTTAAACCTTTTCCATAAACCTGTTGTTGACCCTAAAGCACATCTAACAAAATCTTTAACTGCAACCAGATCTAAAAACTGATGTTCAGTTTGCAGTTAAGTTTAAGGCAAAAGTTAGGATTTGTGCTATTTATAACTGCAGAGCTAAATTCAGGTTCAAGCCTATAACTAGAATTAGAATGTGACACGGAAGATTTGAGCTGCAGTTATGATCAAAACTGAGTTTAGGAAAAAAGTGTCAGGACTGCAATTACAATTATATTTTAACAAGGGGATATAACTTGGACTTTTGGGTTAGAGCCATGTTTAGAGTTTAGATTGTGTTTAGACAGACTTACCAAGCATTACAATGGTATTTAGGCAAAGATCAGTACAGAATTTCAGTTTTGGCTCAAAGGTTAGTACTAGACTAACTGCTCTTGTAGGCTACTTTAAGCCTAGCCAATTACCCGGGAGGAAACTCAAACCCTGCTCTTTGTGTTTGTAAGGAGCATACCGTAAGCATTATGCCAGCCCCCAACTACATTGCTTTTGGTTGCTCCTTGCTGCACTTCCTAACATATGCACACATTCAAAGAATATGCCTCCTTCACTACACCTTTACCCAGTCACTAACTGCCCAAGCATCACTGCCTTACAGGGGTAATTGACACCTCTTCTACAGTGATGACTGTGCACCCTAACACTTGGACCTAGGGCAGCTGTCTACTTCGCCCTTCAATAGCTATAGCTGTGAATCATCCTACCATATCCTGTTACATACACAAGAGGAAAGACCTCCTTAGACTAATCAGACTAGTGTGAACAATGACCATGACAGAAATGCACTTAATTAAACCTAATTGATATTTTGGCCTCAGGCAGGTTTAACACTGCGCTAAGAACCGTACAACCTCCATGTGAGTTATGTAGTAGATTTATGCACAACAGAGTCACTAGTGACTAAGATTACAAGAGTCTAAGATTCTAGTGAAACTAAATTCATTTTTAGCCTCATATATTTTGTTGATATGGACTCTGTTGCTGGCATATTACAGTAACTATATAATTTACTGCAGTTATTGGAGGGACTGTATAATGTGTTAAGTGTATGAGATTCTGGTTTTGTTGTGATCATTGCATAATGAAGTACTCTGTTTTTCCAAACCCCTATATATAAAGGAAGGAGCATGTGCTCGTATGTGTTTGTGTGCACGAGTGTGTGTATCTGTGTGTGTGTGTCTGTGTGTGTGTACGCGCGTGTGCACGCATGCACAATTATGAATTTGTGTGTATGCACAATTGTGTGTGTGTGTGTGTGTGTGTGTGTGTGTGTGTGTGTGTGTGTGAGTATGTGTGCTTAAACATGTATGTGAAGGCCTTTGTGTGTCTGCACTCTTAAGCTGGGTTGGCTGCTGGCTACTGAGAGTTTACCCTAAGTATTCAAGGGGTACGTATGCCTCTCACATATATTTAATAGTTTAAGTAATATTTTTATATATAATCGAAAGTATACTGCTACCAAAACTCTTGTTTATTTTTGTCAAAATGCCACTAAATTGGCAGTGAGATAGTACAGTTGCTAGCATAACTGCTTCTGAGCACTTTGTTTTCCAGTTCAGATTTCCAGCTGCATTGCCATCATTTTAAGGTCTGTGTGTCTGCATGTTTTTTTTTCATTGAAATTACTGCTTTCTGTCCATGTGCCACTGTCATGCCAAGACATGAAATGATAGTCTTGTAAAATTGCTGTGTGTGTGCATGTGTGTATGGTGTGTATGTGTGAATCTTACATTGGAATGTTACCCTTTTTCAGATGAGTTCTATCCCCTTGATCAGACAGCATCTGGCTCCCTGGTGATACGGAATAGGATACAGCACGTATTGAATAATATATGAATTAATGAATATCTATAGTAAGTTTTTTTTCTTTAATGATTTTTAAACAAATAATGTGTGTTTTCATTTGTATGTTTGCATCTACACTGTAAGTCAATCAAGGTACTGGTGATTTTAAAAGAGAGTTAGAAAAGGGTCCAAGCTGTAGATAATGCCATGCATAACTAGTAGGAGTGAGTATAAGAGTAGGACTATAATTTAAGTTGAATTAATTTAAGGGACATAAATTCACAGTATAATTATGTAATCACTACTAAAAGTGAATGAGATTAGAGTCAAACAAGCTTTGAACTTAAAATAATGTAAGGTGTGTACATTTAAAAAGACGAAAGTCTTACAACAAGGACAGGGTGGGTGAAGTAACAAAATCATATTTTCTCACACAACAATTAATTCTGTCAGCTTCTATAACAAAAGCTTGAACTCTTTTTCTTGTCTCAAACACAAAGACTAGACTCCGTCTCTTTCTCAATTTCCCAAGCAGTTAATCTTACCCAAGTCTCACAGGAAGAAACACAAGGTTTGCTTTCTGCCCTAATAAACAACTTTTACACATCCGGGGAAATGTCTTTTTAATAAAACAGCACTGCCAAAATCATGAGAAGAAACAAGAACAAAACAATGCATGTATACAAACAAAAACAAAAATAAAAGTCCTTTAGTAGTCTAACAGGTGTCACAAAGATAGATAGTTAGATAGATAGATAGATAGATAGACAGATAGATAGATAGAATATAAAGTAAAATAAAATCAAATCAGTGTGAATTGTGATGAGGTGAATTTTGTGAACGCGTTTATTGTGTCATGGATGTTCTTCATGTTTCACTGTTGGAGTCATTACATTTGGGTAATCTGCTAGCAGGTTGCCCTTAGTCAGCCTGATTAACAAAGTCTTGGGTCCTGCATCGGTTGCTGTCGCTTCTTCCATGACGTCAGGTCATCAGGGGTATAAAACATGCAGCCGACGCCATTACATCAGTTTTTCCTGCCGCGCAGTGCCTGAAGCAAAAGCAGTTTGCAAGTGCCAGTCAGCCAACTCCTGAAATTTTCGTTTTCGAGTTTCAGAACCGAAGTCTTCAACTAAAAAGCTAAGTACCCCATTGGGGAAACTTTTTCTTGCTCCTTACCGATGTCAGTGAAAGTTAGTAATTGCATTACTTGTGGGAAGCAAATACCTCATAAGGATTTTCATTTGTACCGTATTCCTTGCCTAGGACCTGACCACAATGTACCTTGCTGTCGGATTTGTGCTAAATTTAATCAACACACTATTAAACGTCGGTATATTTTTGCTTCTAAATATTTTGGCTCACGCTTTAATTATCCATAAATTTCATCGGTTAGCAATCCGACTACCGGAATACCTAAAAATTTCAAAGAAAAAGACAGAGACAGGCCGTTGAGTTCCAAAACTGATGACGATGCTTCTCCTAAGCCAGTTGCCAGTTCGCCCGTACTCAGTGAGGTGCTTTCGCAGCCCCTGATACCCACTACTTCTGATTCGCAGGCCTCTACTGAGACTCATTCAGCAGGCACCGGCTTCTGAGGGTGTTGTCAGGACTACAGATTTGTATATTAGACCGATGCCATCTTCAAAACTAAGGCCAGAATCTAAATCTGTCTAAAAAACCAATGCCTGGGCCCCTATGCCTAAAAAACAAATGATCAAAATGTTTGAAGATTTAATTAGTCTGATCAGGGGTAGTCAATCTCCCCCTTCTAAAAGGCCTAGGCAAGACATTGATTATGAATCTTCTGAACAGGATTCTATTTCTTCTGACTCTTCTAATGAACAGGATTTGTCTATACCTACGTATGAGGACTCTGATGCAGAAGATTCCATTCCTTCTGCTTCTCCCCCTGAGGATTTTTCTTTTGGGGAAACTTTACATACCTTAAGGGAACATTTCCACTGGGAAAGTCAGGACTTCTCTGGATCTAAAAAGAGACTTAGGGATTTTCTTCTTCTTCCTCAGCATAGGCCTTTGGCTATACCTCCTGTTCTAGACATTGTTGATGATGTTTTTTCAGAATCTAGTATGGCTCCTGATTCTCTGCCTCCGGCTCCTTGTAAGCCAGACAGATACTACAGGGTTCCTGACTCTCACAAATTCCTTTTCAAAAATCGTATTGCAGATCCTGAAACCATTTCTCAGGGTCCCAAGGGCATTAAGGCCTCTACTGCTAAAAATCCTACCCCTTCTGATAGAGATTCCAGGGCACTGGATAGATGGGGTAAGAAGGTTTACACTTCTGCAACCTTGGCAATCAGGGATTTAAACTGTCAATTTCATGTGCTTAAATATCAACAGCATATCACGGGACTGCTTAAACAGAAAATGATGTTAATTTCTGACTGTGAGGAAAATAAAGATTTACAGGATTTATTGCATTCAGCTGAACAAGTTGGAAAACATACTTTGCGATGTGGTTTTGATTATTTGGAGGTGTCCTGCAGGGATGCTGTAACTTGTTCTGTGCTAAAAAGGCATGCTTGGCTCAAAGAACAAACTCTGCCTGATCATGTTAAAGCAAAATTGTTGGATGCTCCTTTACAACAGGACCATCTCTTTGGTAATAAGGATGAAGAAGTTTTAAAAAAGATGGAAGATAAAGCTAAATATATGCAAACTGTGAAAGATTTCTTACAAGTGCAACCTCCAAGATTTAGTAGACACTGGCCTACTAAGAACTGGTCCTTTCCAGTTCCTTCAAGAGCCACTCAAGTCAAACCCAGACATTCCAAAGGCTCCAGGTTTCAGTCACAAGGGACTTTTAGAACAAAACAATGGGGTGCCTCCTCCTCCAAATCTGGAAACAACAAGACACCTCTCTATGGTAAACAGTCTCAATGACTTCCCTTTACACTTACCAAGCACTTACCTTTTAGCTGCCCCTTTGGGGGGAAAACTGGCATTTCATGCAAGAAACTGGCAACTTATAACCCAGGACAAATGGGTTTTAAATATAGTAGCCCAGGGATACAGATTTCATTTCCACACGTTGCCAATCCCAAACGGATGGCCAGACCTGCCCCCAAATCAGTGGGCAGAGGCCCAGAAGCTAGTACTGCCCCTCATGAATATGGGGGCTATTCAACCAGTACCAGAAGAAAGACAAATCATGGCGTCCAATTCTGGACTTATCTACTCTAAACACATTTTTGGACATACCAAAATTCAAGATGCTGACTCTTCAACAGTTACTTCCTATGCTGGGCAAACATGCCTGGTTGGTAACTCTAGACTTAAAAGAGGCTTACCTGCATATTCCAATCAGGGAATTTTGCAGAAGATACCTCTGCTTCAAAGCAGGCTACTTGCATTACCAGTTCTCTGCACTGCCCTTTGGCTTATCTACTGTGCCCAGGGTCTTTACAAAGTGCATTTTGCAGGCAAAGAAATATTCAAATATATCCATACCTGGATGATTGTCTAATTCAGGCAGAAAACAAGGACATTCTTCTAAAACATCTGGCATTTGTAAAAAGGGTTCTAACTTGTCTAGGGTATAAATGAAAAGAAATCACAACTGGTACCCTCTCAGAAAAATTACATTCCTGGGTGCAAGCTTAAATACAACTGCACAGATGGCTTACCTTATGCCAGAAAAGCAAATTCATTTGGTAACTTACTTCAAACAGGTGGCCGCAAAAACCCTGCTATCTGCAAGACAAATTCTGCAAGCCTTGGGGTTCATGGCCTCCTGCATTCTTCTAATTCCATATGCAAGACTGCATATGAGGAAACTTCAGTGGTACTTAAAAAGTTTATGGAGTCAACATTGTCACAGCCTGGAAACAATGATTCCTATCATACCTTGCCTGCAACTAGAGTTCCTATGGTGGGCAGAGGCCTGCCACCAAAACAAGGGACTGCCATTCACTCCACCCGTGCCATCCAAACCCTAACTACAGATGCATAAGACTATGCCTGGGGGGCTCATCTGGCAGGGAAGTGCATTCAGGGCAGATGGAGCCCAAATTAAATGCACCTTCATATCAATCAAAAAGAGATGCTAGCTGTACAGAATGCACTGACAGCCTTCAAGGACTACCTTCATCCAGGACAATTACTGATAAAGACAGACAATACCACAGTTATGTGGTACATAAACAAGCAGGGGGGTACACACTCCTACCCCCTTTGCAGACTAGCCATGGCATTGTGGAACACGGCCTTGACCTATCAAATACAACTACAAGCTCAATTCCTGCCAGGAAAGCTGAATACTCTGGCAAATGAACTAAGCAGAAATCTCATGGATCCACACAAATGGAAACTGGAAACACTGATTTTCAACATGTTGACAAGCAAATGGGGGAGTCCAGACATAGATCTTTTTGCCTCACCCCAGAACTATCAGTTGGACAAATTCTGCACAAGAACTCATCACAAAAAGCCTGGAAAGTGGATGCTCAATCATTCAGCTGGAAAAAACTATCAGTCTATGCTTTTCCCACTCTGCCTCTGCTCTCCAAAATTCTACTAAAAGTCAAACAGGACAAACCAAAAATGATTTTGATTGTTCCAGACTGGCCTCACCAACACTGGTACCCACTCCTGCGCAATGTGTCACACCTTCCACTGTGGCACCTGCCTCAGGCACCTTACTTACTGTCTCAGCAGAACAACCAAGTTCTGCACACTCAGCTCCAAACTTTGAATCTTGCAGCATTCCTAATCACCTAAATTCACCCTTAGCATCCCTCAGCAAACCTGTGATGGATGTCATTTTGGAGGCAAGAAGGCCTAGTACTAGCAAATCTTATGCTGACAAATGGAAAATATTCTGTGCCTGGAATCAATCACAAGGGATAAGCACAGCAGTGCCCAATATTCCTCAGATTTTACAATACTTAACTGAGATGCTTCACAAGGGCCTGTCCTTTTCTTCCATAAAAATCCATGCCTCGGCCATTTCAGCTCATTACAACACAGAACCTCCCCTCTTATCTCATCCTCTGCTAAAACAGTATCTCAGAGGGGCCAAAAACTTAAGACCACCCAGGAGAGCTCCAACCCCTGTCTAGGACCTCAATTTTGTACTGGAAAACTCACTCTCCCTCCTTTCGAGACAGCTGCTACTGCAGACTTAAAATTTCTCTCCTGGAAAACAGCTTTCCTTTTAGCAGTCACTTCAGCTAGAAGGATTTCCTAATTACAGGCTCTTATGGCAGTAGAGCCTTTCATTATTTTTCATGCGGACAGGGTGTCTCTCAGGACCAATCCATTCTTCATGACTAAGGTGGTATCCAGTCTGGCTCTTAATCAGACTATTCATTTGCCAACTTTCTTTCCCAATCCACAAAACAAGGAGGAGCAGATTCTGCATTCATTGGATGTACGCAGACAACTTAGATTTTACTTAAACAGGACAAAATCTCTAAGAAAATCTGAACAACTACTGGTGGCATTTGCATCAGGGGCAGAGGGAAAGGTAATTTCAAAGCAGACTATTTCCAAATGGATAAGCCATTGTATTCATTTCTGCTATATGCACCATGATAAAACTATCCCCCAGGCGATCATATCTCATTCCACCAGGGCTGCATCTACTTCTACAGCCTTTCTCAGAGGTGTTCCTACCAGAGTCATTCTAGAAGCTGCTACCTGGAGCTCAGTACATACGTTCATCAAACATTACCATTTACCTTTCTTCTCTAAATACAGAGCTGGCATTGCCACTGCTGTCCTGCAGGGCATTATAACTGGTCCTAATGCTGTATAAATCCATCCTCCCAACCATAGCTTTGGGAATCTACCCAAAAGCAATGACTGCAACAGTAAAACATGAAGAACATAGTACAGTTGTGTACACTTACCATAAATGTAGATGTTCAAGTGTATTCACTGTTGCAGTCCTGGTTGCCCTCTCTCCAAACCCCTGTTTTTTCTCTTACTATACCTGTACTTTCCTTTACTATGCTTAAAAGCCTTTTTGGTGTATTTGCTTTTGTTTGGAGGTATAGGTTCATAGGTTCATAGGTTCATACTAGGCTATCTGCCCTAGGGCATGTATAAGCCTAGCCCGAATGTGTTTGGCTTTCACCACCCATTTTAAATTTATTTTGCTATGCCCTTTTTCGAGGTTAGTATACTGTGCCTCTGTCTAACAGTGACACAGAAGTGATACCCGGGGTAAACCTATGATCTCCCATCCACTCATCAAGATTCCTCTTGAAGAGAGTCAATGAGGGACTCTGCCTAACCTGGACTGGGATTTTATTCCAGAGTGAAGGGAGCCTCTGGGTTATGAATCTGTCCCTCCAGCATGTCCTATTTATTTCAGTGCTGAGGTTCAAGTCTCTCGAGTGCGTAGCTCGATGGGATTTGGATTTTCTGAGGTGCAGCATGTCCATTAATTCCGGGTTGGACATGGCTTTATACGTCAGGCACAGATCGCCTCTGAACAGGTGGTATGCCACTGAGTAGAGCTGGAGTTTCTTTAACTGGGCAGCATATGGCATCTGTTTGAGCCCTTTGATCCTCTCAGTGAGGTACTTTTGGGGTCTTTCCAGTTGCTGCAGGTGTCTGGTAAGGTACATCCCAAAAGGGGCATTGTACTCAATTATGGGCCTGATGAGGGATGAGTAAAGGGGCACGATGACGTCCCCTGATCTAGATGTGAATCCCTTCATGATTAGGTGGGCTATATAAAATGTTTTTCTAACCACTTTGGCCACGTGGTTGTCAAATGAGAGATTGCTATCAACTTGGGTCCCCAGGTCCCTAATTACTTCTTCTGTACTTAATGGATTACCACCTATGTGGTAATTTGTGGGCACTTTGTTTTTGCCAAAGAGGATGACTATAAACTTTTTGGCATTTAGCTTGAGGCCATGGCTCTGGCACCAGTTGTCTGTTTCTATGAGGCCCTTTTGGAGGATGCTTGTGTCGGCTGGAGAGTCGATTATGGCGCCCAGTTTGCAGTCATCTGCGAACTTGGTCAGCCACAGTCCTTCCGTGTTGGCCTGTACCTCCGAGAAATATATACCGAACAAGAGAGGTCCCAGGACTGAGCCTTGTGGGACACCACTTGTAACTGGTTTGGAGTCTAACATGGCTCCAGCAATTATAACCATGTGGGTTCTGTCCTTGAGCCAGTTTGCAATCCATCTAGTGACATAGGGGTTTATATTTAAGCTGGTGAGCTTATCTATAATGCCCGAGTGGGGTATTGTATCAAAGGCTTTTGCGAGGTCCAGGTAGGCTGTGTGGACCACCTTCCCCTCGTCGATGGCCTTGGTGGCTGTTTCAAAGAAATCAACCAGGTTTAAGAGGCAGGATCTGCCCTTAACAAAGCCAAACTGGGTAGAATCCAGTGTTTGTAGGTCCCCAATATCTTTATTTATGAGGTCCATGATGATCCTTTCCATAGCTTTGCAGACCAAGCTAGTCAGGCTTATGGGGCGATAGTTTCCAGGATCCGTTGAGGCACCACCTTTATGGAGAGGGACCACTGTTGCTGTACGCCACTCTTTGGGCACATATCCTGTAGTAAGGCTGAGATTGAACAGTAGTTTTATGTTTGGGTTTAGCTCTTCTTGGAGTTCATGTAGGATGCAGCCCGGGACACCATCTGGTCCCATTGATGCTGTGTTTTTTGCTTTGGAGAGGGCGGCTCTTACCTGAGCATCTGAGATGTCAGGGGGGCAGCACTCTGATGGGATAGATATTTGCCCTTTTGGTGGGGTGGGGGGGGAGAAGTTTGAGCTGAACCTGTCAGCTAGGATGTTGGCAATGTCTGTGGGTTCGGTGTATTTTTTGTTATTTTGGACTAATTCTGAGCATATCTGGGAATTACCACCCAGGTTCCTAACTTAACTAAAGAAAGCCTTGTGATTAGCCTTAGTGTCCAGTGCAATTTTTCTCTCGAAGCTGGCCTTAGACAATTTTATGTGTGCCCGTAGTTTTTTGCTAATACTGATCAGTGATGCCTTCCCTTTTTGGGATTTTGCTCTATCATTTAGTAGCTTCCTCCTTCTATTGTATAGTTTGTTTATGGCTGAGGTCCACCAGACAGGACGTCTGCCTTTGGAGGATTGGGTCTTGGTTTTATTTGGGATCGCATGATCCATGCATTCCTGAAGGTGTTCATAGAATGTGTTTATAAAGGATTCTGCGGTCTGGGCCGTATTTTCCACAGGCCCGGGGGCTTTGAAGGATTCCACCTCAGTTTTGAGGAGTGTGAAATTTGCTTTAGAGTAGTGTTTTATTTACTTAAATATTTGGCTCCCCATTTGGGGGCACCTGACATCTGGGGCAAGAAAAACTGATGTAGTGGCATCGGCTGCAAGTTTTATACCCCTGACGACCTGACGTCATGGAAGAAGGGACAGCAACCAACACAGGACCCAAGACTTTGTTAATCAGGCCAACTGAGGCCAACCTGCCAGCAGATTATCCAAATGGAATGACTGCAACAGTGAATACACTCAAACATCTACATTTATGGTAAGTGTACACAACTGAATTTTTCTCAGTATGACCATCTCATTAGTCTTGGTCTTCAGTACACAAAATGGAAGTTTTAATGTTAGCTCTGTATGAGCAAGTGTATCTGTATGTTTGTCTGTATCTTCATGTGACTGATGTGTTTGTCTGTGTTTGTGTATATGTAGGTCATGTGTGTCTACCACATAGACTAGGTCTTTAATGCCTAGTATGGCCCATCTTTCTAGAAGCATGTACAGCCAGCTATACTAAATCCTGCAGAGTGTCCATATGTGACACACTCAAAACTGCACACCATGCAGTTGCAGTTCACTTTATGCCCCTCAACATTAGGCAAACCATTCCTGATTTTCCTAGTCCTATCAGTCTCATTTTGGAATGTGGTATGCACTGAGCTCATGATGCTAATCTGGGAGGAGACAGGTTTTAGTTGAAGATTTCATCTGAGACATGAAATACTCAAAGGATCACTGGGATCTGTTTAGCTTGATGTATCATGGTCAAATAAATGTCCTAGTCAGTACGAAGATGGAGAATCTGGAGCAGGCAGTGGAGATGTGTTCCATATGATGTCCCCAAAGGGGCTCAATGGAGTTTCCTTAAAGGTTTCTATTAACTGCACTATGCTGAATTCTAGGGGATACCCTCAATATATTCTGTAGAGTCTTCCACCATGATATGCCACAATATTAAATTAGCTTGTTGGCCAAAGGTCATGCAATTTATCTTACTTTGATGAGACCAGTTCAAATGACTGCTATCATAATGTCATGCTGCATGGTCTCTCATTTTGGACCAGGGTATATCTGTGCAGAATAATGACACAGAGCCTTGAGCTGACTACATCAAAAGATGACAGAGCTCCTGGCCATCAATACAGTCAATGTTTCTTGGGTTCCTCCAGAATCTATATGTATGTTGCACATCTGCCCCTGATCATGCCCACTCATATTTACCCCTGCCATTGTTGGAATATTACAAACTCCATACCACTTTTTTGAAGATGTAATGAGCAAAGGCTATGTTGACCATGAAAGGTACCATGAAAGATATAAACTCATAAAGTCCCATACCATATCCTAGAAAGTTATGGGTTACCCTCCATGTCCCTAGAATCAGATATCTCATACCTAGACCTACTGTGGACACTCAACGTTAAAACAAGTACCCTATCATGGGAGTCTTTAGCTACCCATTTACAGACCAGGAAACATACACTGGCTCATAATCGCATGCACAATGATTGCTGGAATTCATTAACACAAATACACTTGACCAGAGAGTGCACAGAGATTCAGTCATACTATATCTGGTACTCACCAATATGGGACAGTGCTGCAGCCCCACCCCATGTAACATCTTCATTGACCAGATCGGACCAAAAAACTGTCTCATTCTAAATAAAAATTAATTTGGTAACCCCAGCAAACTATGTAACAGTTAGGAAATATTCCAAAGCAGCTGACATCCTATTAAGTGATAATTTGTCAAAATTCAGTGTCCCTCACAACCCCGAGTGCACAGCAACCTATGAGGAATTGTTCACAGAGACCCTGTACTACTATGCAAATGGCTGCATGGGGGCTGTTGTACCTTCTAGAAAGAAGCCCAAAACAAACTAAAAAAAAACACACTTGTATAATCCTAACCTTAATAAGACATATAACAAAAGGAGAAAAGTCCTGACTAAAATCAGGAACACCAACTCTCATCACAATAAGAGCTCTCTAATTAAACTAAACAGGAAATTAAGGGGACTAATTAAATCCACAAGGCCAACTACTGGGTCAAGATAGCCTCAAAGGCTGAAGACAAGTCCTTCTACAGCTATGTCCAAAACCTCAAAGGCAGGACACATCCATGGTCCAAACTTGTAGCCAGTGGTGCTACTTTCAATGAGCAGAGTGACATAGTGAATTTGCTGGCTGATGCATTCAGCTCAGACTTTACCCTCCATTCCTCTTCTGCCCCTCCATGAAATATCTTCTAGCATACTCCTCCAACTACTAACAGAGAGCAGTTCCTGGAGGATCTCTTTAAGGCCAAAAACACCAGCCTCAATGGATCTTGACAGTATCCCAGAATGCCTCCTACATGGTTTGAACCTATCAGCATCAGCTGTTAGGACAACTTGAGTCACTTTTCAACTACAGTCTCAAAACAGACTTTGTACCATGAGAATTGAGGACTGCAATGGTGATCCCACTTCACAAGGGTGAAACATCAACTGACCCTGGAAACTACAGCTCTATTAGCCTGACTAGTCTAATATGCAAAGTCAGAGAATGAATCATCGTGGAAATGATCAACAAAGACATAGGTAACACTCAGATACTCAACCCAACCCAGTTTGGTTTGTATGGGGAAGATCATGCCTAATAAACCTGGTAGACTTCTTTGATAAGATCAACAAGGCAATGGAAAGAGGGGACAATGATGCATACCACCTACCTGGACTTGGCTAAGGTGTTCAATACAATACCACCACTCAGATAAAGTTGACAAACTCACCAAACTGAGCATAAACCACTACATAACTTGCTGGATTGCCAGCTGGTTCACAGATATAACACAGACAGTCAGGACTGATGATGCCACCTCCACTTACAGACCGGTCACCAGCAGGTACCTCAGGACTCCATGCTGACACTGTTCCTATTTGGCATCTATATTATGGAAGAAGAGACTAATGTCAAAAGCCTTTGGCTGACCGAGTTCACAGATGATCACAAATTGGGAGCTATCAAAGATGCCTCCATGACTCAAAAATCTTACAAGAAGGTCCTACACAGACAAATGACTGGTGCCAAAGTCTCGGACTAAAACTCAATGCCAGTAAATGTGTTATAGTGCCTTTTGGGAAAACTACTACTCCATTGATAAAACACTCCTAAGAGTTGACTCGGTAGTCAGGGATCTAAGAACATATATATATACAGCAATCTGGCCTTTGATCAGCATATAGCCAAGGTAATAAGAAAATCATTTTATGTCACCCAGCGTATAAGTAAGGGCATTGTTATAGTGCCACTTTATTCAGCCCTTATCAGACCCATAATTGAGTATAATGCCGCCTTTGGCATGTATCAGACCAGATATATGCAACAATTGAAAAGCCTACAAAGGTCCATTACCAGTAGAATCCAGGGTACAAACACATTTTCCAGTACCTTAAAGCTATATCCCTATACTCTCTCACCTACAGGTTACTGAAAGGCGATCTATGCTTGGCATACAAGGCATCCTCAGATCATACCTCTCAACCTGGAAACATCAACAAATCTGGACAAGGGCCATAAAAAATAGGTACAAATCTGTACACTGATTAACATAAGATTTGCATACATAATTATGTAACCCCACCCTCTCCAATGGAATTGTGGGATACCAACATTCAAATGAAAACTGAAGAACAGACTACAAAGGTTCATTACCAGGAGAATCCGGGGTACAAACACATTTTCCTACACCTTAAAGCTCTATCCCTATACTCTCTCACCTACAGGTTACTGAAAGGTGATTTATGCTTGGCATACAAGGCATCCTCAGATCTTACCTCTCAACCTTGAAACATCAAAAAATCTGGACAAGGGCCACAAAAAATAGGTACAAATCTGTACACTGATTAACATAACATTTGCATACATAATTATGTAACCCCGCCCACGCTGATGGAATTGTGGGATACCAACTTTCAAATGCAAACTGAAGAACAGACAACCAAAATATGGCATCAGAGTCCCTTTGCAGCCATTCCAATGTCTGATTACCTGGCTTTGCCCCATTTACCATGAACACTAATGTGCATAGTGCTTTACTTCTTTAAAATATTTAAAATCTGTCCCTATTTTGGGGTATTTGTCACCCATTACTTTGGTTTTGTCTAGATTTCTTATGCCAAGAGGTTGGGATGTATGCAATGAGATGTAGCCATTATGCTAGTGACTGCTCTGTAACTTGAAATGCTAATCTCATCTGCAGAACATTGAAATTAGCTTGGGACATGATTAATTCACTCATTTTGTTACTACTACTTGCTTTCTCTTTATACTTCTCCATTTGTCTTAAAACTTTGCGGACTACACACATTTTACAAACATTATTATAGGACATCAGTAACACAGCTACCACCATTCTAAGGCCCTCCTGTGCCATCTGTAAGTATTACAACCACGAGATAATAAAACCTCCTCTGCAGACTGCAGCATTCCTCCCTTCTGAGGGTTTCTTCCACACAAAATGTGAAGTATTTCCTGTTAGTTACGTGGTTCACTTCCCACAGTTGGGTCATGTAATAACCATATAGAAAAGCTTTTGCTTGTTTTCAATGTTTGTCTGAAATGCATATTATTTGTCTATACTTCTATTTCTTGGAATATTTTTTTCTTTTCTTCACCAAGGTTGCCTAAGCTTTTACAAATGTTCTCTTGTATAAAAACTTGTTTTTCAGTCAGATTATTCAAAAGCCTTTGACAGTTTTTGGCGCGGGGTTACCCTCTACTCCTATATTTTTATGATAGTCCCAATTTGGACAGTTGTATCCTGGGGTGGGGGGGGTTAAACAAGAAAATGGCAAATAACATCATTTTGAAGGAAAAGAGTTCCCCAGCTTTCTTCTGAATGATACAGAAAACTACTTGTTGCAGTTTAATGAATTTATTGGTTAAAATGCCCCACTTTGGGCATCTGAAAAGGTGTCAAGTCTATTTCATTGTCCACCCTGCAAGTAAAAACAACAGACTGTAAAAGCAAACTAAAGCAATGTGAAATATTGTAAATGCCAAGCAAGGCACTGGGAAAGAGCTTATACTGTCTGATAACATGGTTATTAAAAATACAAGTTAAGAAAAAAGTGAAGGGAGGGACACAAATGTGTACAAGTGGTTAAGATGCAGTCCCTTTTTTAAAATATGAAATATCTAGTGTTTGCTCTACTACTGACACCTTTTTCAGAATATCTTGTGTCTATCATCCATCTGTCTATTTGCCCACCTGTCTCTATATCTACTTTTCAGTCGTCCCTGACTTTCTGGGATATCCCTGAGTTTGGCTCAAGTTTTTACTGTCCCTTTTAAAGTTAGCGACTGACTGTACCACTTTTGCAAAAAAAAATCGCTCAAAGAATTGCCAGTCAATCGTTATAATTGCAGATCTCTTTTACTTCATCAAATGCATTCTAACTTAAGTCTCTTATTCAGCAACTATTTGTTTGTTGTATGCTTGTTTTTTTAACAGCAACACTTTATTAATTATACAGTTTGAGAAGTGGTTTACACAAGCATTTAATGTGCAACATCGACCTAACAGCACGTGTACACTGTTAACAAAAATTCAGTAATCATTATATTATTTCAAATCAATATTTCTAAATGTTCCACAAACTACTCCCTTACCCTGAAATCATAAGTGTTCAACCAGTTCTGTATTGCATTAGTCACTTTACAGATTTTTTAAACATAACTGTTAGTCAACAACAGTGCAACCACTGACCTTATCCATCAATATGAAGTCTTAACAATTTTGCATTCCACTTTCTTTAACCAAACCACCAGAAGGATGCATTGTTTCTACCACATAAAACATAAATACCACAAGAATGTTTCTGTTCAAATGCAGGAGATAATGTAAATACCACTGCAGGAGATAATACCTTTGCAGGATATGCAGCAGTCCCCAGATAAAATTTCCGTTCTCAGATACCTCTGCAGTCACGTAGTAGTCTTCATAATGATAATTCGCAGATACCTCTGCAATCCCCAGAAAATAACAGTTCACAGATACCTCTGCATTTCCTGCTTGCCTGGAGCAGCCATTCTGTGTTAACGCTGCTTGGGTAGCTGGAAATGCATGCACGTGAGCCCTTGAGCTCAATTCCTATAGGCTGGTAGGCCATTTCACATAACGCATGTGATGACGTCAACTCAAGATGCAAAAAAAAAAAAAAAATTAAAATAAAAAGCTGGGAAAATTTTGGAAATTAAGGGGTGCACTCAAGACTCATGGCACCCCATTATTGTGACCCCAAAACTCTGTAAAAACTGAGTAATTCAGTACGGTTGGGAGGTATGCCTCAGATCCAACTCTGATGGAGCTTTTGTACATTTGCAAAATAAACAGCATCAGAAGCACTACATCCAAGGTTTTAAATTTTCCTTCTGACATAAACACGACATGTTGGCTAGACATATATGTGTCTCAGAGCATCCCCATGCTCTGGACCAGGCTCTCTATCCATGTGAGGCACAATCTACCCCTAAATCTAATTAAAAGTAACCTTGATCAATGGATGGGAAACCAGAAATTCACCTCGGGTCTGGCCCCCATGTCTCTGACAGAGGCAGACGGTAATGTCCAAACTAACATACCCTCTATAACTTCTAGAAACTTCTTAACTAACTCCTCCTAAAAATGCACAGGATGCGTAGTGAGACAATTGAGTTGGATTGCATGGCTAGGCTTGTAAAGGCCCTGGTGGTAATTAATTTAGTATGTGCCTATGAACCTGTGAACCTATGATGGCACCTTTGAGTGCTTCCATACAAGATGTACGCCATAATAATCAGCTTATGTCTGTCTTCCATATTTGGATATGTTAACAATCCTCACTGACTGTTCTTTTATCTCCTTAGAGCTCTGTTGTGGAAGCAGAGCTGGGAAGATGCTTGAAGTCATGGTTAAATGGAAGGTATGTCCAGGATGGATATCCCATCCCATATGTGCCCTTAATGTATGGAATCATGGAGTTAGAATATTTCTATTATACATGCATCCTCCTCAGAATAAGCTCAGCATACATCTGTTTCTGTTTTTTTTTTTGGGGGGGGGTATAATACAATAATTAACTGCATTGTATAGTGACAGATTGCATCCCTTTTGTCTACCCAGCCATATGTAATGCAATTATGCCATCAGTGGTCAGTGTAAAGGTAATAGCAGCATCAGCACCATCCACATGATATGTGCCCATGTTTATCAAATGCCTGGGCAATGGACCTCACAGCAGTATCTTCAGCTGTAGAGTTTTCAACAGCAAATCATAAGCTGACATTCCAGGTGAACATGTGATAACATTGCATGTGCTGCAAGGTCTGGAATAATGTGAGCTATACAGTTTTATATGTGTATGCGGGCTAAATGATCACCCAGCCTGCCGACCTAACAATCAAAGGAAGGAAAGCATGGTTATAAGCCATGTGCGAATACATCCGGCATAAATGTTCTGAATATGTTAGTTAATCATTTAATTGTATTACTGACCAGGCTAAGCATTCATGGTGATCAAATATCTCAGGACTCACTTTAAAACAGCATAGCCACCACTAAGGATGATTCTGGAAACATTAAATATTATTATATTATTATAAATACTAGATTGATCTCTGTCTAATTCAGCTGCCTAGTAGGTAGCCCACAGCCTTTTGTAGCATTCTGTTTTGCACTGATATTCCTTGCCTTTTCAATGAAATCGTCATTCCAGTACATGACCCCGGGATGTCATGAAAGGACAGTCAGTCTTGCCACAGCAAACAACTGAACTTAACCTGCCACAGCAAAATTTGTCACATTTGGTCACACTGTTTATGTCATGGAATACCTTTATGCATTAAAATGAGATGGTGTGGGATAAGAAAAAAATTGCTATTTTGGCTGTATTAAAGTTTACCTGCCTCGGGTATTGTTTGGCACTTGAATTGACCAGTCTACAAAACATAAAAGGCACACAGAATGCCTCAGTATGTCACATGAAACATGTTAGTTTACAACAGAACACAGCTAGTCTGTGCTTCTGTTTTCTAGTGATACAAACAATAAAACAAATATCATTATCTGGTTACAGGTAATTTAACTGCAACAACAACCTGTTAAAGCCTTGGTCTAATAGTATAATGGAATATGTACTGTTTATTCTAAAACATAATAATCAGATTTCAACAGTTAATAAACACAGAACACTAATACCAATATAACATAAATCTTACCTAATAGTCATAGAATGAATACAGTATATGGCCTAAAATAACAACAGATCATACTCAGCTGTTCTCTTAATGAATGCAGAAAACAAATGAATATGGATATGGCAAACTTTTTTGTACATATTTCTACACTACTAACCAAAGCAGAGCTAAAGAGGTTTATCTGAATCAAAAGACTTGAATCACTCGAGTAGGTCTTTAAGTAACCTGTTCTTTGCAATTTTGTGTCAAACACAAAGTCCAGTACAGTTAACAGTACACTGCAGGAACAGGGGAAAGGCAGTGGGGCACAAACGTTGTTAATACAACAGAATGTCATCTCTCCCTCAGCTCATGATCATTGTACACAGGAAGAAAACATTTCAGTAACCACTTCTCACATATTAATGAATTTTATGGGAAATCTTTCTCTTGTTTGTCACTGTTGTTCTTATTTGTTTTAAAGTTAAACTAAAATCAGTAATACAGATGTGCCTTTGTGTGCATGTAAAACTACTTGTATATGTACAGACTGGCACAGAGGCTAGGAAATGAATAGCAGCAGCTTATGTCCATTGCTGTCAAATCACTAACAGTCCCACCACACATCACATCTGCAGACCTATTGGCTACTGTTTTTGTGGGCTTACCACCCCACTGTTTGCAGATCTGTATCTGTCTAAGTTCTTATATCAGTCCATATCAAGGGATCTTTACAAAGTTTAAATAATTATGGAAAGCCTTTAAGTAAGAAAATACAAATATTTTGTTCCCAGAGTTACTGCCCTCTCTATTAAGTGTTTAACTGTTCAAAAGCAAAATATGAGCCTACTAACCCTAGCATCAATATGGTTCTTTTTATAATTTGTTTTCAGAAATGAGAGTAAATAGGGTGGTACGTTGTTAAACAGATCTCTCTCTCTCTCTCTCTCTCTCTCTCTCTCTCTCTTTCTCTCTCTTCTTTTCAGAGAACAGACAGTTTAATTGTTTTAAATCTCTCTCTGTATTCTAAATCTAAAATGCCAGTATTTTTATTTTGAGAAATGTGATTGCACATTTCTACTTTTTAGGACTAATGATGTCACGATTACTGACTAAAGCAATAACTGTTGCCTGTTTACATGGTGGCAACATCTCCCTAAGGGATGTTAATTATTTTACAGCCAGTATTCCAGCTAAATAACATGCCAGAGTCAGCATAGCTAGGTTTGGGGTCATGGCACAAACCACTTTCCATGTATCTTTTCAGAAGTCTGCAGTCTCAAGTAAACTGGTGTGCATCGTGTCTCACATAATAAAAGGCTGAGCTTATTTTAATCAGGACTCTTCTTAGGAAGTAGTGAATTGAAGCGAGAAACCTACTGATTTGTACAAAGGCACAGGGAATTTTAACTGCACTGCGTTCTCCTATGGTTGTCTAGAACTTAATGGGATTGCACTTTTTTCTATCTTCTCAGATTCTTGAAGAGATGCTAAGGCGAGTGAATACAGTGTAGGTAGTATTAACAAGAATCTTACTGCCTCTGTGTAGTATTCTGAAACCTCATACATCTGCTTTCCAAATAAGAAGCATTGTGCTGTATGGTAAAACATCATATAAATCATGCAACATTGTAGAGATTGCAGATTTTTACTGTGATGTAAGAGTGCCTTAATTCAGTGACCGAGTACAAATCATTTTAGATTATCTTCAGAAAAGCTTTTCCTTGTAATGCAGGCTCATAGGACAATTTCCCAACTATCACAAGTTATATTTAGTCTGTGAATTGCAATCCAGAGAAAGAAAATTTCCCATTAGCTGTGCTGCTATTGGTTATGTACATGAAGAGAAAGTGGCAGGACTAGATGAAATATTAAAGATCTGCAAGACTTTAAAAAGAAACCACTGACACAAAGTTTGACACTAACTTTCTAAGCCAGACACTGAATAGAAGAAATTAGCTTTGCATAGTTGGACAAGTGACTGAACAATGCTCTTTCAAGATTTGTGATCTCTGAGGATGGTGGCAGCAACATTTTGTCTTGTGTGTGTGCACATATGTGTGAATGTGTGTGTGCATGTGTTTACACACACACACACACACAAACACACACACACACACACACACACACACACACACACACACACACACACACACACACAGACACACACACACACGCGTGCGCGTGCACACACACACACACACACACACACACACACACACACACACACAGTATGTGTGTGTGTGTGTGTGTGTGTGTGCGCACACATCTAAGTATATGCAATCTACATGTGAGCACGTGTGTGTTTGCTATATAGATGCATGCATATTTTAATCATCGTCTTTATTTAATTTCTCCAAGTTTTTTTTTTTTCGAATGCCCTGATGGGAATAGACCCCATTCTTAAGTCAGGGTATGAATAGAGTCCATGAAATTAGTATTGTTTCAGTCTTCAATGTTATCCAAGAGTGCACCCATAATATGTTTATGAGGGCCTCCTGTAATTCATACTGCATGACATCTATCATTAGCATATCTCCTGTAACTCATACAGCATTACATGTATCGGTATTGTAATTCATACTGCATTACATGTATCAGTAGCATATCACCTGTAACTCATAAGGTATTACATGTATCGGTAGCATATCTCCTGTAATTCATACAACATTACATGTATCAGTAGCATATCTCCTGTAATTCATACAACATTACATGTATCGGTAGCATATCTCCTATAATTCATACAACATTACATGTATCGGTAGCATAACTCCTGTAATTCATGCAACATTACATGTATCGGTAGCATATCTCCTGTAATTCATACAACATTACATGTATCAGTAGCATATCTCCTGTAATTCATACAACATTACATGTATCGGTAGCATATCTCCTGTAATTCATACAACATTACATGTATCGGTAGCATAACTCCTGTAATTCATGCAACATTGCATGTGTCGGTAGCATATCTCCTGTAATTCATACAACATTACATGTATCGGTAGCATATCTCCTGCAATTCATACAACATTACATGTATCGGTAGCATATCTCCTGTAATTCATACAACATTACATGTATCGGTTGCATATCTCCTGTAATTCATACAACATTACATGTATCGGTAGCATATCTCCTGTAATTCATACAACATTACATGTATCGGTAGCATATCTCCTGTAATTCATACAACATTACATGTATTGGTAGCATATCTCCTGTAATTCATACAACATTACATGTATCGGTAGCATAACTCCTGTAATTCATGCAACATTACATGTATCGGTAGCATATCTCGTGTAATTCATACAACATTACATGTATCGGTAGCATATCTCCTGTAATTCATACAACATTACATGTATCGGTAGCATATCTCCTGTAATTCATACAACATCACATGTATCGGTAGCATATCTCCTGTAATTCATACAACATTACATGTATCGGTAGCATATCTCCTGTAATTCATACAACATTACATGTATCGGTAGCATATCTAAGTATGATAAGTACAAGTGTAAAAACCTTTTATAAGACGTGTTGCTCCTATTAATAATGGAACTGTCTGAGTGTCTTCCTTCCACACTGCTCTCTTTTTATTTGCAAATCTTGGTATTTTATGACTTTGCATTTTTCTGTATATAAAACACCATAATCACAGTGTTTATCAGTTCCACTAATTAACCCTACTTTTTCTTTTTTCATGGACTACTATATCTGTCTTTCTTGCATCTGATAAAAAACAACTGTCTGGCAGCAAGAAAAAGCAAGAATGTATTATTTTTATATACACAGTCTATTAGCACTTTCATCTGATAAATTACCAAACTTCTTCAGATAAACTGCATTACACTGAACAACCCTTTTATACTGACAAAATATGACATCACCGAGTACAACAACCAATGCTAGCTCAAATACGTTTAAAAATAAATTTTAAGAACAATTAAATACTTGATAAACCATATATTTTATATTGCACATATATTACCTTAAAAATATAAATATATCATCATCATCATCATCTTTCAGCTTTTCCCGTTAGGGGTCGCCACAGCGGATCATCTCTTTCCATTTCTTCCTATCCTCTGCATCTTGCTCTGTCACACCAACTGTCTGTATGTCCTCTCTCACCATGTCCATAAACCTTATCTTAGGCCTTCCTTTTTTCCTCTTACCTGGCAGCTCCCTCCTTAGCATCTTTTTCCCAGTAGACCCATCATCCCTCCTCAGCACATGTCCAAACCAACGCAACCTCATCTCTCTTGCTTTGTCTCCAAACTGTCCAACATAAGCAGACCCTCTAATATACAGATTCCTAATCCTATCCATGCTAGTCACACCGAGTGCAAATCTTAACATCTTTAATTCTGCCACATCCAGCTCTGACTCCTGCCTTTTTGTCAATGCCACTATCTCCAATCCATATAACATAGCTGGTCTCATTACCCTCTTGTAGACCTTCCCTTTCACTCTTACTGGTACCGGTCTGTCACAAATCACTCCTGACACTCTTCTCCACCCATTCCACCCTGCCTGTACTCTCTTCTTCACCTCTCTTCCACATTCACCATTACTCTGAACTGTTGATCCCAAGTACTTAAACTCGTCCACCTTTACCAGCTCTACTCCCTGCATCCTCACCATTCCTCTACCCTCCTTCTCATTTACACACATATATTCTGTCTTAGCCCTGCTGACCTTCATTCCTCTGCTCTCTAGTGCATATCTCCACGTCTCCAGAGTCTCCTCAACCTGATTCCTACTCTCACTACAGATCACAATGTCATCTGCAAACATCATAGTCCACGGGGCCTCCTGTCTGATCTCATCTGTCAACTGGTCCATCACCACTGCAAATAAGAAAAGACTCAGAGCTGATCCTTGATGTAATCCCACCACCACCTTAAATGGATCTGTCACTCCCACTGCAGTCCTCTCCACTGTCACACTACCCTCGTACATATCCTGTACCACTCTTACATACTTCTCTGCCACTCCCGACTTCCTCATACGATACCAAGACTCTTCTCTAGGCACCCTGTCATATGCTTTCTCCAAGTCTACAAAGACACAGTGCAACTCCTTCTGACCTTCTCTGTATTTCTCCAATAGCACTCTCAGAGCAAACATTGCATCTGTAGTGCTCTTTCCTGGCATGAAACCATACTGCTGATCACTAATCATCACCTCCCTTCGTAACCTAGCTTCTACTACTCTTTCCTATAACTTCAAGCTGTGACTGATCAATTGTATCCCTCTGTAGTTACTGCAGCTCTGCACATCACCCTTATTCTTAAAAATAGGTACCAAAATGCTTTTTCTCCACTCCTCAGGCATCCTCTGACTTTCCAAAATTTCATTAAACAATCTAGTTAAAAATTCCACTGCCAATTCTCCTAAGCACCACCATGCTTCCATTGGTATGTCATCTGGGCCAGCAGCCTTTCCATTCTTCATCCTCTTCATCGCTATCCTTACTTCCTCCTTGCTAATCTGTTTCACTTCCTGATTCACTATCCCCACATCATCCAACCTTCTCTCTCTCTCATTCTCTTCATTCATCAGCCTCTCAAAATACTCTTTCCATCTACTCAACACACTCTTCTCGCTTGTGAGTACGTTTCCCTCACTATCCTTTATCATCCTTACTTGCTGCACATCTTTCCCAGCTCGGTCTCTCTGTCTAGCCAATTAGTACAGGTCCTTTTCTCCCTCTTTAGTGTCCAGTCTCTCATACAACTCTCCATAGACCTTATCCTTAGCTTTCGCCACCTCTCTCTTTGCCATGCGCCTCATCTCCTTATACTCATGTCTACTTTCTTCATCTCTTTGACAATCCCACTTCTTCTTCGCCAGCATCTTCCTCTGTATACTCTCCTGTACTTCCTCATTCCACCACCAGCTCTCCTTGTCCTCCTTCCTCTGTCCAGATGTCACACCAAGCACCTTTCTAGCCATCTCCCTTACTAGTTCTGATGTAGTTACCCAGCTATTCGGTAACTCTCCACTGCCTCCCAGTGCCTATCTTAACTCTTCCCTAAACTCCACTTCACAATCACCCTTTTTTAACTTCCACCATTTAATCCTTGGCACTGCTTTCACACTCCTCCTCCTCTTCTTGATCACCAACATCATCCTACAGACCACCATTCTATGCTGCTTAACTACACTTTCTCCTGCCACCACTTTATAAACTACCTGTCATATGTTCTTAATTTAAGGATACTCTTAAAGGAAATCATTTCATTTAGTCCCGGGAGGGATCCAGCATTCAGATATATTTGCCACCATGTTTCTTTATTTTCTAGTACTAATTTCCAGGGTCCCCCAAGGGGGGGGGGGTCTTTCACAACCTGATACACTACTAAAAATTTAAAACTGTGGGTAGGGAATTTACTTATGTGCTTGAAAAGGGCATTTGTATCCTTACTGTGGGACATGTCATAGATATGCTCATATGCTCATTGGACAATCTGACCAACATGCAACGTAAACTACCCCTTGTGTGTAGCAGCTATATCTAACCCGGATTTGAATTTTCTTATTAGTAATATTTATACATGATCCACTATATACATATCTACATTGATTACAAGTACCACAAGGAAACATCTTACCTACCCTGGAGGTTACTTGCTGTTGCTCTAAAATATTTTTGAAGTTCGGGCCCCTCCTATATACAATTTTAGGGTTAATACCTAGCCTGTTAATCAGGTCTATTTCCATTTTTTTAATGTTCCAATTTTTATTTATACTATCGCTAATAATTTTGCCATTATTATGATAAGTTGTAATAAAGGGACAAACCATTGTTGTATTCCTGTTACCTCCACCATCTGGATCATCATTTTTATCATTGACAGGGATATTATTATTGATATTCATAATGACATGGTTACTATTCCCTTCGCTTTCCATCTCAAAATTCTCATGATATTCACAAAACAATGGGACATAAATACCTTGGTTGTGTTTCAGAATAACTTCATTACATATTTTATTCACCATTCTTATAGGATAACCCCTGTTGTAAAACATATACATATTTGATATATGGGTACACTCCCTTAAGAAATCATCGTAATTTGAAACTATATGGGCTGCCCGAACCATTTGGCCCTTCACAACACCCGTCTTGACTTGGGTAGGATGGTTGCTGGAATAATGTAGGTAAGTACTTGAAAATGTTGGTTTTCTATAAATATTTGACTTCACCTCTTCTGGGTTGCTTGACAGTAAGACATCTAAATATGCCACACTATCACAACTGACAACATGGGTGAATTTCAAAATATTGGTTGTCTGATTAATATATTCAATAAAATTATTGATTTCTAGCATTGGCCCTTTTCAAGCAACAAACAGATCGTCCAGGTATCTGACATACATACTAATATAAGACTAGAATGGACTTGTATATAGGAATACTCTTTCCCACCATGCCATGACAATATTAACAAACGAGGCCACAGGCTGACCCCATGGCCACCCCTTCCATTTGTCTGTAATAATGTCCTTCAAAATGAATAACTTAAAACCATATCTAGTAACTGGTTGTAAACATTAATTTTGTCTTGATGTAACTTCATTGCTTCATAAAGATATAAACAAAACCATTCCTTACCTTGCTCGTGAGGAATACTACTAAACAAATCTTTTATATCTATGATTATGAATACATCATCAAAGAAGGAATTCAATTTATTACAAATTGTAAGAAACTGCCAAGAATCACGACACAAATTGGGAATATTATTCACTACAATTTTAAGTTGTTTATCCAGGAATCTGGCTATATAACTGGTCTTAGATTTCCCAGAATCTACAATAGGCCTTAAAGGTGGGTCAACTATATCTTTATGTATCTTAGGGACCCTGAAAATTACCAGGATCCTAGGTCAATCAATTGTCATGTAGTTGTATTCCTGTATAGTAAACTGTTCCTGTGTAAGCATATCCAATAATTCCCAGTCTATTCTCTTATACCCGAGATGTATTTCATTGATAGAAACCTCTTCATAGGTACCACTATACAACATATTAAGCATTTTTTAGGTGTAATCATCTTACTGCATAATTACCATGCCCCCACCCTTGTCAGGACACATGAACCTGAGATCACTGTAGGATCTAAGACACTCTAACATACTTTTATCAATGTCAGACATATTGTTAGCATATTCAAACTGTGGAAAAAAATGTCTAAAATCTATCTCACAAGCTTTTTCAAATACTTTTAATACAGGGTGCACTTCAGGGTTGAAAACACTTGGGACTCTAACACTTGTTTCCCCATTACATATCATTTCACTGCCATTGTTGAATAGCACATGTACATTCAGATTTCTAACATACATTTTTAGATCAAAAATTAACTTAACTAGGTCCACAGATTTAGTAGGAATAAAGGTGTATCCTTTACTGAATAAATTACCACACTCTTCACCAAGAGCAATAGTACTGTAATTATAAATTATAAAATCGTGTGCAGTATTTTCAATGATTTTACAGTCTGAGTCACTAACTACCACTTGTAATGATTGTTCCTGTTCCCATTCCTCTGCTGGTTGTATTTCCAGTGATTGGTTTAAGGATATGGTCCCTGGTTCTGTTGTCTGCGGTTCCGTAACTTTTCCGATCTCCGTACCTCTGGCTGGTCTAAATGAACAGCTTCCCCATCAGATTCTTCACAAGTTTCATCATGTCCTAGTTGTTGTCCACTGGGAAATTTGTTACCAGTCTTTCTTGCATCTCTTTTTTCAACTGCTAGTAATGGGTGACCCTGTGTGATATAAACTTCATCATTCTTTATAATGAGTGGTGCTTCATGTTTCCAGGGCTTCTCAGCTACTTTTCTATTGCAGTTTTTGCACAATTCCCAATGCATCTTGCCCCATTATCGTGTCTTTCCATGTACAGGCCCTCTACCATGAGTTTGTCACACCCAGAGACAAAAGGTGTAATTGTTTCTAGTTCTGTGTTACAGAACCTTCATTTGTTTGTTTTTCACCCTTTTCCTTTTTGGATGGAGTTTACAAACCAATGTGTACATAGTCCACTTGTCATGCTGGATAGGAAAGACAGTATGTATGTACATGTACACAAATGTATGCATGCAAGTATGCTTACTGTGTGCATATGTGAGTGTGTGACTCTGGATGCATGTGTGTGTGTGTGTGTGTGTGTGTGTGTGTGTGTGTGTGTGTGTGTGTGTGTGTGTGTATGTATGTGTGTGTGTATGCACAATTGTGTGGGTGGGTGTGCCTGGGTGTGTGTGTGAGCATGTGTGTTTAAATATGTATGTGAAGGCCTTTGTCTGTGTGTGTCTGCACTCTTAAGCTGGGTAGAAGAAAGAGCCACAATACTGTGTATAAAAGGATTGTTATAAGTCAGCATTTGCTGAAGCCTTTTTAATGTAAAGGATTATTAAATCTCACCTATTGTCTATGAAAAGCATACTGGCTGTCATTTGGCTTGGCTTAAATAGTGGATTGCCAACTTCCTGGTGACATCTATAGACACATTTGAGTGGGTCTGAAGTTAGCCATTGACAGTATACACATCGCGCGCACACACACACACACACACACACACACACACACACACACACACACACACACACACACACACACACACACAAACACACACACACAAAGAAACACATATGCACACATGCACACACACACACACAGTAGATGGATGGATAGATAGATAGATAGATAGATAGATAGATAGATAGATAGATAGATAGATAGACATAATTAGACTGATAGATAAATAATTAGACATAGATAGATAGATAGATAGATAGATAGATAGATAGATAGATGGATAGATAGATAGATAGACAGATAGATGTCTGCTGGCAGACGGCACACTGATAAGGACTATGATATCCATTTGCCAGCACTCCCAAGGTCACTGACGGTAATTGTTCTGGTAAGAATAAGAACTGCAGTGTTGCCTTCCCCTTCCTGTTTAATGTTATACATTGATGCATCCACTATACATTGGTTATACCCCATGACGATATGTCCAGAAATGGACTCCTGCCATGTGTCATCAGATAGTATGAAATTTAAGCTGTATTTTATGCGAATGTGTGATAGCAGATTAGTTCCTGTGTCATCTGAGCAATGCATGGACAAGTTAATGCTGTTCAGTGCTGCATGAAAATTATCCTAGGGACATTGCCGCACATTGTTGTATTAAAATTTTTATGAGGCTATCCCTACTCATGGGTACAGGACGTTTGGACCCCGCCGATTCCCCCCCCTGACGATTCTCCCCCAACCAATTCAACCCCGGAAGGTTGGACCCCATTAAAAATGTAACGTAAGTGAAGCCGAATAACATCAAAGCAAAAATAGAAATGAAAGACTGTCTAAACATTCTTAAAATTGGTTTAGAAAGTATTTATTTTCTATTTATGTGCTTCGACTACACTTACTTTAAACTAAGTGCAAATTGGAACTTTAATTATATATACAAAAACAGTAAGTGCCAAAAAAAAAAACGTTTGCTGACTAATCCAGAAGTTCGCGGCATTAACTAGTCTGGAGTTTCCGTACAACGATAACATCATTATTAAATAAAAATAAAGAAAATTAGCGATAAAACAAGTAAGGATTAAAAATAAATTATACTTAAAAATGAAAACATAATGGGCAGTCATTTTGACAGATGTCTGCTTTGATGTTCTGTTTGTTTCCCTCCTGAAGTTAATGGGCTGTGGGTGTATGCTGTAGAGGCATTGAGCATGGTGAAAGTGAAATGGATGTTTGGCCCTAGAATTGCACTTCTAAGCTTTGAACTACTTGTTGATACTTTTTGCAAATAAATTTAATTTTTTGAGCCCTTAAAAACAGTGTTTTACTTGGGAATGTTTGTGCACTGTAGATGGATTAGACTGTATTGTGTGTATGTTTGACTTTGAACTCTGCAATCAAGTCAAGTCCTCTGCAGCACTACACACTATCAATGTTGCTGGAAACCAAGAGTGTTTGCATTTACTCATACATCCATATCCACTTTCCTGAGGTTCTGATGTGCTTTGATGGGAGACAGTGAGAATTGGTGAAAATTGCATGTTGTTGCTTGAGCGTTGGTGGTAGTATAAATGTTCGAGATGAAGAAGGCATATTAACCTAAATAAAAAAATGTATTTCATTTAATTTTAAAGAAATTATTTATATTAGATAATAGATTAGTTAACATATCAACATAATATAAAAAACAAAGTATTAGTTTAAGGGTGTGCACACTTATGCAACCAGTTTATTGTAAGTTTTTTTTATTTTTTATACTTTTCCCCTAACAGATTTGTTTATTTTTCAATTGAATTGTACAGGTTATAGGTCACATTAAAGGTGGGAAAAGTTTTGAAATGATTTATTGTGGTCTCATTTTTTTATATCACAAAAACCTTGCATTCCAACAGGGGTGGGTAAACTTTTTATACCCATTGTATATATAAATATATATATATATATGTACAAATACCATGCGAACAGGAACAGAAGAGAAAAGACTCGTATACTACTAAAACTTCCACTAAGAAACCAAATGAAAAAACTGCACTCGGAGACTGAACAGATTCTAAGCGCTTTCGTTCGTTTATTGATATGTCGAACTTCTTCAGAGAATGAATAATCAATAACATAAGGGTATAAATATACAGCACACTGACAGAGCCTCTGAGATGATTCATGCAAATAGGATGCAACAAGGGACCAATCCCTATATGTTTTAACTTGAAAATGGTCCAATGGTAGACAGAGTAAATTCATACTGTTAAGAGCTTTTGAGATGATTCATGCAAATAGGATGCAACAATGGACCAATCCCTGTATGTTTTAGCTTGAAAATGGTCCAATGGCTAGATAGAGTAAATTCATACTATTACTTGACTGTTCAACTGATTGAACAGTCAAGTAATAGTATGAATTTACTCTATCTAGCCATTGGACCATTTTCAAGCTAAAACATACAGGGATTGGTCCATTGTTGCATCCTATTTGCATGAATCATCTCAGAAGCTCTTAACAGTATGAATTTACTCTGTCTACCATTGGACCATTTTCAAGTTAAAACATACAGGGATTGGTCCCTTGTTGCATCCTATTTGCATGAATCATCTCAGAGGCTCTGTCAGTGTGCTATATATTTATACCCTTATGTTATTGATTATTCATTCTCTGAAGAAGTTCGACATATCAATAAACTAACGAAAGCGCTTAGAATCTGTTCAGTCTCCGAGTGCAGTTTTTTCATTTGGTTTCTTAGTGGAAGTTTTAGTAGTATATATATATATATATATATATATATATATATATATATATATATATATATATATATAGATATAGATATAGATATATAGATATATATATATATATGTCTTCTCTTCTCCAATCAGATATCCAAAAAATGGAGTTGTATTCCTCAACACCTAAGGAATACCACTAGTACTTCCATATTTAAATTACTCTTTAGAGAACACCTTAACAACAACTGGCCATGCTCATGTACTACACCAGGTTGACCCTTCACTCAATACTCTCATTACTTCCTGTTTGATACATTAATCCGTATCTCTTCTATTCTGCACTCTGCCTCCTCTTCTCTGCAGTCTAACCTATTCTGCATTCCTTTTCATTCATTAGCCCAGGCACTTAGTCCTATATATAATTCTAATATACAGTCAAAGTAACTGTAGATAAAACGAGTTTACATTTACATATAATACAATGCCACCATTATTATACAAATATTCTGTGTGTTGCTTATTGTATATCATTTTAACCATTTTACTTCTTCATTTCAAGTGGACATATTGTGCTGCATTGTGTAACTTAAGTAATTACCTGCATTTTATTACTTTTACGCTAATCTGATCCCAAACTGTAATGTACATAATTTTTCCTCTTTGTCAATCAACAACTATCAATATAATTTAGCTTTAATGTACTGTAATTGAACTTTTCTCCCCAGACCTCCACTGAAAATGGGCTTCTGGCCCAGTCGAACTTTCTCCGTAATATAAAATAAATAAATAAATAACTCTGCAGTCCAGATTTTTAGCTGGCTAATCCTATTTTTCAAGGGCCTTTGTTCCTATTTTCACTGTCTAGAGGCTGAGATCTGTGGCAGGTTGTCACTCTTTTACAAGCTCAAGGACAGGATGGGGGTGGATGGAAGAAGGTTCTAAAGCTGTCTAGAACAGATCCAGCATGAAAGGCAATGCACAACAAGGCTAAGCCTTGAGAAATATCTTACGATAACTGAATGCTGAGAAAATCAGTTAATATGAAATAGCAAATCACAAGTACATTTTGTTTTTCTAGTATGTGGTGGTAATCCAACACTAAATCACTGTAATTTAGCTAAACATTAACTTTTAAAAATATGAATGTGTGGAGTCTCTAAAAAGATGTTGTAACATTAGAAAAGTAACATGATGTCAAGCAAACATGTTTCTCTGATGAAAGTTATAAACATTTAGTCTTACTATAATTTTTGCACTCTACTGAGATAGTTCTGTAGATATTTCTGCGTTGTTGAAGCACTGTGTCTGTGCTGTCTTATTTTTAATGAAAGAACTAGGAATGATTATCTTTTCAGTTATTTAGAGATGATCTTGATTCTATGCACTGTGGTCAGTGCTCACAGGACATTCAAGGAATGAAATAGAAGGGGTTGTGTTTCTGGGAACACTAGGTGCATTGGGTGAAGAAGACTTGTCTGAAAACAAGTCATGCCACATGGAATTGTACACATCATGCTATTTTAGGATACAACAAAGCATGAAATAATTTGGAATGATGTAAGGGCGTTACTATTACACAGTAAATCATGATATAATCAGGTTATATATATTTTTTTCAGTTTATTTTCGTAATTCACTTGTAAGTAGATTTATACTTACAGACACACAGATGCTCACACACATACATACACACATATACACACATATCTACATTTCAAAAGACTTGAGCTCAGAGTAAGTCACTCATTTCAAGAGCAAGTCTTTTGCAACCGATCCCCCATGTGTAAGCCTATTTATAAATATGCCTTACACTGAAGTAAGTCACTTACACCTAGATCAAGTATTTTGGAAATAGGGCAGACTTACACTTCAGTAAGTCACTCACACTGGAATCAGGAACGCTATCACACTGCTAACATCCTGAGTTATGCATGCATTTAAAAGTGAAAACATGAACAGTTACATTTGTGTTATTAAGACAAAAATATCACATTAGTGCAGAGTCCTAGGTTTACATATCATTGCATGGTTTATACCTGGGAGTGGAGTGTTAGGTGTTAAATGTGCAGGTACAATTAAATGTAGCAGGTACTATTAAATGCAGCAGGACAATTACATTCAGCATTCCCCACACTCCGAAAAGATTGATTATTATTATTAAACAATGTATCTATCTGCATTGAAAAAGTTATTGGAGGGTCATAAAATGAAATAGCTTTTCTGAGTTACAGTGCTTGAAAATATACAGTTTGAGTACTTGTGATTTAAAGAAATGTGAGCATCCTACTCAGAGGGTTTAATTAGGAAGTTGTATAATTTGCACAAATGTTAATACTCCAATTATAAACATTTTATGTTGACTTTAAAAACATGCAATTCCTACAAAAGGAAGCCATACTCCATACTTTTTGTCTGTGATAAAAAAACTAAATATACACTAAAAGTAGCCTCCAATCTTATGAACATGCATGAGTTAAATGATATTGCTTATAAAGAAAGTACAATTTATGTTAGGTTGAAGCTGTCACTCTAACAGCACAAATTCCTTACTTGATGTAATACATTGGGCTATTTGTTGTTTGGTTTACAAATGTAAATGCTTGAACAGTTTTTCTAATTACTCCAATAAAACCATACAACAAGACTGCTAATGGTTGCTAAACTGTAAGGAATTAATTTAATTACATTTATTAGTAAAATAAGTTGACTTTCTCCTTTCAGAACAACATCTTGCCATATGATGCATGACCTAGAAGCCAACAGCAATCAAAGCAGGTGCTACAGGCAGGCAACTTGACAAATGATTAGATTAATTACGTTTTTTACATCCATTTGAAAAACAGAATACAATGAAAACACAAGAAATTCTACTAAAATAAAGATAACTTTCTGCTACATGGGCAACAAACAATGTGCATCTACACTACTTTTCTTATAAACCTTGAAAAAGAACAAGACATATTCCTTAAAACCATGCTCTAATTTGCTACATGGTCAGATAGTATATACAGTCTTAGCCTGGAGACAGAGTACACAGTGGCTCTAATTAAACTTGTCCTGGTTGTACATGCTACCTTATAGCATGAGGGTGGTCAGTGGGGGGTTTATTGTAATGTTACTCCTTGAGATCTCAAAGTGTAAGAACTTCTGGTAACCCAAGAACTAGTCAAAGAAAAATGTACCCGAAAGCAAAATATGGTAATAAAGTATAGGATTTACCACACAGAAGTACAATACGTTTACAATTATTGACTGGAAATCTGTGTATAATTTCATGTTTAAAATGGGCAGGCAGATTATAATTGGTAATATTTTCTGACACACTAGAAACAATATGCACAATGTAAAGGCTACACCTCATCATCCTGACTCTCAGCGCAGTGATAATTCTGAACCTATCACATCCTGGGAAATTAAAAAGGTGTAGATTAATACACAGACTATTTTAAAAAAATATGTTTGGAAGCATTGCTGATGTTATTCAGCGACAGAGATCTGTATGAGAAATGACACTTTTTGTCATGTTATTAAAGCAGAAATCAAAAAATGGAATTTGTCACCAAGCCTGGACCATAGACTATTATATACTGGTTAAAATGTCCTTTCTTCTGTAGCATCTGCATTTAGAGTGCATATGCTAGTCACTACATAAAAAGAACAAAACGTCTGCTTAACGTTGTTTTGTACTTCTTTGTCTGTTTTGTTTTGTCTCCCACTTTTGTCATAAATAAAGTCATCCTGTGAATTCTTTACTTCAGTAACTCATCTGGACATACATTCATTCACTTTCTGAATATCTATTTAATAAAAACAGGTTGACAGAAGAGCTGCCATTTATTCCAACTGCACCTAGAAGAGAATGTAATCCGTGTTAGTTTAGCAGTCTATCATAAGACACACACACACACACACACACACACACACACACACACACTTATATGAACTCACTTTTTTCTATTTTTGCCAACTACAGTACTAAAAGTAAGTTCTATCTATTTAAACAAGCAGGGGTTATAATTGTATTATTGACATTTTTTCATTTTTCTTAACTTGTGCAAGGTCTGATTTCTTTGATTTTCAGGCTAATTTCTTAAATGACTAGAAAAAGAGCTTTGAGCAATTGTTTCCTAAACAGACTACATGAGTTGAATTCTAATCAAGTTATCCTGATTTTTATTTAGCAGCTTGTTCTGTAACTGATGACATCCTTCCTACAGAAACCATACTTAGATTTCAGAGGCACAAAAGAAAGTATACAAAAGACTGGGAATGTAGCTTGAAACAAATGCCATGGGTGTTATGTTAAAATAAATATATTTTCTTTATAATGAGAATTCATACCTGAAGTCATGCACTGACACAGCAAATAAGACCTGGTGAGAGCTATGGATTGAAAATTCACCGAACAGTTCCTAAATAAATGAAATGATCAAAGAAACTCTAATCAGCCCAATGTTCTAAAAACTCAGAGTCCATTATGGTTAGTTAAATAAATTAGGTCTATCCTTACACAATGATCATTTCAACTGCTTCCTAAAAACAACACTCAGTATATCTTCAGCGTTTGAACATTTCCGGAAAAATATGTTTGGATATTCATCATCCTCAAAACTATGTCGATATACTGCTGTTTGCTGTGAGTTAAATACCACGCAACACACAGAAAGTGGACTAAAAGGAAATAATCGTACAGTATTTTTGAAAACTTCTCAGAGCAGTGAGATCTGATGACTTTAAAAATGGTTAAAATATTTTGGGCTTCTTTTTGTGTTTTCTCTTTCTCTTGGCATGATGTTTGAAATTGTACTGAAGAAATATGCATTGCTGCATGTCTGTTCTTCCACAAATGTCATGAGTTCACTTCACAAATGGAGAAGAAAGATACTCTAGTCATTTGTGCAATGTCAAACTTGTAATCATTGCATGGTGGCAAATATCCATTTGCTTGTAATATTCTTAACCACAAGGTTGCTCTTTAGTATGCAAAAAAACTTAGAATGCATAGTGAGTAAATGAAAAAGATATTTCTGGAAAATAATAACAGTTCACTATTTAAATGCAGTTTGTTTGTATATTGTTATGGTGTCTTCTAATTTATTCAAACTGCACAGAAAGCTTTTAGAAAATATTTCTTTATGTTCAGCTTGTCAAGTGAATGACATTATGAAGTTCCTATATATTTATATTGATCTGTGAGTTTTCCCTCTTTCCTAAATGTAAGATTGACTCTAAGATTTTGACTTTGCGACTGCAAACAATAACTCAAATACAGAGGCTATAACCCCACTTGCAGTGCACAGATATCAAATCTCCTTCATAAAATAGCAGTCTCAGTAGAGTGGGATTATTATTGGGGTTAGGAAGAAACAGCTTGACTCTGCTAGCTAGCAATCTGCTGTCAAGACATTTTAAACTGATAGCAATAAAAATGCACATGGGATCCTTAGGAAAGGACTTCAACTATATGGATAATATTCCATTTATAAGGAATACAACTCATAAAAAGAGATGGTCCTTTTTCTGTAGTACAGAAATGAAGCTATAAATCCAGAAAATGAATCAGTACAAAGCCCTGTGAAAAGGCGTTCGCATTTTTATTACACAAAGCTTATTTATACACTGTTTGTAAATATTAGGTTTACTTGGTGAGTCCTTAAACTTAAGTAATGCATTATTTAGACTGCAAGTCATATTGTTTGAATGGAAACTAATTAAGCAACAATGAAGTTGTAGTTGTATATACAGATGTCACTCCTTCTAATGTATATGCAGAAAGTGAAAAAATGTCTGGTTAGATAAATTTGCATTTTGCTTAATTCGGCCTTCTTTTTTAACTAGTATAACCATAAAGATCTTTCTCACTGCTATTTCCCATTGTAGTATTAATTTTATTTGCTTTGATGTTAAACTACCCTGCTTCATTTTATCCTAATTTTATTTACTAACATATCTAAATGTAAAAACAACACTTTACTACAGTTATTTCCATCTCATGTCTGTCAGATGTCCTGCATGCATGCCAGTCATACTTTCACTTGTATTGAGCAATAGACTATTTTAAAATGTTATAGTCATTATTATTTATGCAAAAACAGTCAAGAAATAATTTCTTAGCTCACTAAGATCAGCATAAACCAGAAGTTTCTTTAAACACACACACACACACACACACACACACACACACACACACACACACACGCACATACACACACAAAATTTCTCTCTGATCAAAGGGTTTCTATGGACAGAGTACCTAAGTCACTAATATGTAAAGTCACATTTGTAAAAGAAACAACCTAGTTATAGGTGACTCTGACCTAAGACATATGGCCACACCACTCACTAGGCAGGACAATTAGAGGGTTTCAGTACGTTGCCTTTCATGAGCCAGGATCTCCGACACGGCAAGGGCCCTGAGGACCATTCATCTTGTAAGTACAAGTACTTTTAGTGTTGGTGCAGATGGAGTTGAATGCCTTCAGATGCATCACTCAGAGGGGCACACAGAGAGGCATTACTAAGAAAAACAAAAAAATACTGAAGCTAACACAGCTGAAGGTAAAACAATAAACTTTAATGCACACAAGAGTGAGTAAGTACTTTCATGGTGTGCTCTCACCGCTTCATCAGGAGTCTGATTTTAAATACCAGCAGCAAATGTATCTGCATGTCACTTGTCTTGCTAGACTTCTTAGAAGCTTTCAACTTTGTAGATCTGAACAACGTGCAGGAAAGTAAGCTAGAGTGGGCAAGTCTTGCAGTGGTTCACAAACTGACTATCTTGGATAAAATAGACAGTGGCATGAAAGAGTGTGATCTCCAGTCACTACCAGTGAAACATAGGGTATCTCAAGGGTGAAAATTAGTGGTACTTTCATTCTTTATGCACTCAAATAAAGTAAATCAGTACACAGAATTCATAAAGCTGCTTCAGTACACTGAGGAATTCACACTGATCCACATTGCAGGTGCTATCACAAACTTATCAAAGACCTGCAGATGGAGTTTAAATTGTTCCTTAGTTGGATAGCTATGCAATCAACTAGTGCATAATGAGAAAAGACATAAATCATATATTTTTAGGAACATGCAGAATTGAAATCATACAAAACATATGGGTCAGTTCAAATTACATAAAAATTGCAACATTAATTTCATAGTTTATGACATGTCTCTACTCCGGGCCAGCAATCAAGGAGACTCAGTCCTCACCACTGACTCTGGTGAGGGACAGTCACTAAAAGCAAACATGGATTCACACAATATTTTTGGATGCAGATCCCTGCACCACGCATAATTTCCCTTAAGAGCAGACAGGAAGCATGCTCCAGACCTGGGGTAGGACTCTCATTCTCTATCCAGGCCCACACAAAACTCTACACTGACCACTCTGGAACTCTTTGTGTCCATGGTCCCAGTAGCTGACATACACACTTGGATATTTGGGTTTCACACACAAATACACACCTAGGAAAACCTGGCATAGATTTATTAGCCATACCCCTTTCTGCCAAGACTCTAAGGTAATCACACTGCCACCAGTCAGCCACGATGAGGCTCTTACAAAGGTACCCAATTATATTGTGTAAAATGAACAACAATACAAATAACAGGGTATGATCAAAGCAGCACTAAAACAAGCATAAGTACTTTCAAGATGTTAAAAGTATTCTCTAAAGAACCATCTACAATGAAAGGTATTAAAATATTTAAATATAAATAATAAATCAGAAAACAGGAGTATGCTGAATACAATAAACAGAGTTTCAACCACAGAGATATAAAAAATAATACAGTTGGATAGTTTCTCACAGATGCAGAAAACAATACTAAATGATTTTTACTAAATATCCCTGACTGACTAAAGAATTACTTTCCCCTGATTACATACTAATGCTAGGCAAGCTGATGTATGCTGAGTGTCTTACCACAGTAAAAGCCAGATGATATCTCTCTTTGTCTGTATGGATGTGTGAGATTTATAGCCTGTCAGAAATCTTTCCTGTCTGGTTCCAAAGTGCCGCTGCGAGAGTTACAAAGAAACCAGATGCTGGTTGGAGGATAACATCACCTCTGATCATCTGGCTCTGATACAATACACACACAGAGTTCTGCTAAGATCTATGGCAGCATCTGAAAGCTAGTACACAATTTCAAACTTTCCACCCTTCCAAGGTTCTCTGATAAACATACAGATTTGATCAGCTACAACAGTACAACCTAATATACATGCATACATTCTTTCTTTCCAGCAAGACTTACTGTTGATGCATTTTTAACACAGTAACTTTACAAATATATTTTTAACTCAGACATGTGTATAAATCAGTGTAATAGTCAAATAACATAAAATTATTTACAAAACTCCAGCTAGCTTTGCTGGCATATGTAAACATGCACTGCCCTACTCTACCTGAAACAGATGGTCCTTCCTCATAACAACACATCCACCCCCTTTGAAAACTCAAGCTAGTTTTCCAAGTGACCCTGGAAAAATGTTTCTTGAGAGAAATGGGCCTTTCTGCGAACACATTGACTTATACCCTGTCTTGAGAGCTCATATGCATTGGCACTGCTGACTCCACTATGGAGCTGCACTGTCATATCATATGTCTGCAACCCTAGGCTCCACCTTAATATCTTAGCATTTTGTTGGCTGTCTCAAAGTAGCAATGTTAAGGGATTGTGGTCTGTAACTACAATAAATTTCCTTCCACACAGATAGGGCTGAAGTTTCTTCAGTTCATATAATACGGCTAGACATTCTTTTTCTACAGCTGCATAACATTCCTCCCTGAGTTGGAGTCAATGGTTGAGGTATACAAGTGGGTGCTCTTCTCTCTCTGAGGAAATCTGGTTGGGTACAGCCACCACCCCATGGTTCAAAGCATCTACCTGCACAACAAATTATTTACTGTAATCTGGACTGGCTAACACAGGGGGTCCTCCCAAAGCCCCTTTAGGATTTTGGAATCCCTGATCACAGGCTGGGGTTCACACTACCATATCTGTCCTGTATTTCCTCATCAGGTCTGTGAGGGGAGCAGCTATTGTACTGTATTTGGGAAAGAACTTTCTATAGTACCCCACTGTCCCAAAGAATGCCTTCACCTGCTTTTTGGTAACAGGGGCAGACTCCTTCTTCTAACCACTGCAAATACTCAGTTCCAGGGCCACCCTATCATGGTAAGGTTTCATCATGTTAATATGGTACAATTTGTGCCCTGTCTCTTGCCTAGCAGGTTTACCATGTAATTAACATCTCTGACCTTCCTTACCGCTTTGAAGTATCCCTCCCAAGCCGTCTGCAGCTTACTGTGTCTGGCATGAATGAGTGCCATAACCTGCTGTCCCACAGCATACTCTTAGTCTCAAGCATTCCTGTCATACCAGACCCTTTTCTGCTGTTGGGCTCATGCCAGGTTATCTTGGGCCAAGCCAATGATCTCCCTAAGCCTTGTCCTGAAGTTTAGGAAATATGCCACAACATACTCTATGTGGGATTCATACTCACTGTCCCACTCATCACAAATCATATCTACCCCCCCCACCCTATGCCCATAACAGCAACTCAAAAGTTGAAAAATCTGTGAATTCCTGAGGTACCTCTTTGTATGCAAACATCAGATGGGGCAAATATTTGTCCCACTCTCTCTTAAACTGGTCTGCAAATGTCCATAGCATGGTTTTTGTGTAGAGTTTAACCTCTCTTGAAGCCCATTAGACTGGGGGTGGTAGGGGATGATCTTTAAGTTCTTCACCCCACAGTGCTTCCATAAATAAGCAAGCAGGTCTGACATTAAATTGGCACTTCTGTCAGTATTTCTCTTGGGAAACCTACCCTGCCTAAAATCTCTGACAAAACATTTGCCACCTTCCCTGCCTCTGTAGAGGACAGATCCACCTCTTAAGTGTATCCAATAACATAATCTACTACCACCAGGATATACTTCTTTCCTGTGGAACTTGGAGTACTCAGAGGCCCCACAATATACATAACTGCAGTTTGCAATGGCTTCTCAACCTTATCTCCTGCCTTGCCTACCTTTTGGCACTGATCATAGGTTCATAGGTTCATAGGTTGGTGCTAGGCTATCAGCCCTAGGGCCTATACAAGCCTAGCCATAACAATTCCCTGGCTATTTCTTCCCACAATATTTACATCCCTGGAACCCTGTCTAGCAGGGTGACTGACATGATCCCCGGGGTGAATTTCCTTTCTCCCATCCAATCGTCAAGGTTCCTTTTGAAGAGGGCCAAAGAGGCACTCTGCTTGACATGTATGGGCAATCTATTCCAGAGTCTGGGGAGTCTCTGGGTCAGGAACATATCCCTCCAGCATGTTTTGTTTATTGTGATGACAAGGTTTAGATCCCTGGAGTGTGTGGCTTTGAGGGATTGGGATTTCTTTAAGTGTAGCATGTGCAACAGCTCTGGTTTTAACATGGCCTTGTATGTTAAGCAGAGATCACCTCTGAGTAGACAATAAGCGACAGAGTATAGCTGGAGTTTTTTAAGGCGGTCAGCTTAGGGCATCTGCTTTACGCCTGTGATTCTTTTAGTGAAGTATTTCTGTGGCTTTTCCAGTTGTTGCAGATGTCTTGAGAGGTACATAAAGAAATAAAGTCCAAACCACCACACTGGTAATAAAATTGATTCTTTTTACTTCCAACCAACAGGTGAGCGCTTTCGTCTAATAGATAGACTTCATCAGATCTGATGAAGTCTATCTATTAGATGAAAGCGCTCACCTGTTGGTTGGAAGTAAAAAGAATCAATTTTATTACCAGTGTGGTGGTTTGGACTTTATTTCTTTATTACTTGAGAGGTACATACCAAATGAGGCATTGTATTCTTTAATGGGTCAAATGAGGGATGAGTACAGTGGGACAATGACCTCCTTTTTTCTGGATGAAAAGCCTTTAGTAATGAGGTGTGCCACATAGAAGGATTTCCTGACTGTTGTGGTGATGTGGTTATCGAAGGTGAGACCACTGTACACCTGTGTCCCTAAGTCTCTTATCACACTTTTGGTGTTTAGTGTACTGCCACCTATATGGTAATTCATGGGTACATGTTTTATCCGAAAGGGGATAACTATACATTTCTTGGAATTGAGCTTGAGCCCATGGCTCTGGCACCAAGCATCTGTTTCTGTAAGGCCCTTTGGTAGAGTATCCACATCATTTGGGGATTCAATAATGGCTCCCAGTTTGCAGTCATCTGCGAACTTTGTTAGTCAGAGTCCCTTAGTGTTGGCCTGTACTTCAGAGAAGTAGATGCCAAACAAGAGCGGTCCCAGGACTGAACCCTGCTTGTCACTTGTCTGGAGCTGGATTTGGAGTTGGCTACTTTTACAGTGTGGGTTCTATCAGTAAGCCAGTTAGCAACCCATTGGGTGACGTAGGGATTGATGCCCAGTTTAGTAAGTTTATCTATGATTCCAGAGTGGGGGATGGTGTCAAAGGCCTTGGCGAGGTCTAGGTAGGCTGTGTGGACCACCTTACCCTTGTTCATGGCTCTGGAGACTGATTCGAAGAAGTCAATCAGGTTCAGGAGACAAGATCGGCCCTTCACGAACCCAAACTGGATGAGGACCAGTGTTTGAAGGTTGTCAATGTCTTTGTTTATAAGTTCCATGATAATACACTCCATGGCCTTGCAGATAAGGCCATCAGACTGATGGGATGGTAGTTTCCAGGATCCAAGGTAGATCCCCGCTTGTGAAGTGGGATAACTGTAGCTCTGTGCCACTCACTGGGCATGAAACCTGAGGTGAGGCTATGATTAAACATGACATTTAGGTGTGGTGCCAGTTCATATTGTAGCTCATGTAGTACACAGCCCGGGATGTCATCTGGTCCCATGGATGCTGTATTCTTAGCTTTGAAAAGTGTGTTTTTTACCTCTGTGGCCATTATTACCAGAATTTGGCAATCTTCTGGTATTGAGATGGGTCATTTAGGGGGTGAAGTTAGCACTGAATTGATCTTCCAGAATATTGGCAATATCCTTGGCATCAGTATATTTAATGCCATTCTGTTTTAGCTCAGAGCAGATCTGAGCATTGCCATTTATATTCTTGACATAGGTCCTGCAGTACCCTGTTATATCCTTTTCAATCCCAGGCCAATAAAAGGTCTGCATTATATGTCTCTTGGTACCCTTTATACCCATATCACCTGCAAAAGGAATGTCATGGGCTATGGGTAGAAGTGACAGACAGTAGGCTCTGGGCACTACCAGCTGCTGTATTACTTTACCCTCTAGCCCTCCCTCAGGGGTCCACTCTCTATACAGTAACCCTTTGCTCCAGTATACAGTCTCCCTTTTCCTTGAGAGTCAGATGTCTCCTTATCTACCTTCCTCAGGCCTCATAATGTAGAGTCTGAAAGCTGAGCCTGTCTCAATTCTACCTTTGTGACCCTTCCCAGCTCCCTTTCCACAGGAAGCCCAGTCTCTTCTGATAGCAGTGCCTTCCCTGTCAGCCTGGATACTACCACTCACCTCTGTCCTTGCAGTCACCCTGTCCATAGGGAACATCAGTACTTACCATCATCTGTGCCTCACTTTCAGGCTTACTGCTACAGAGTAGCTCCCTCCCTGAAATAGCCAACTCACCAGACCCAGTTTCAGGTGTGGCATCTATCTGGGTCTCCCCCTGGCTACCTGACCACATGCTTGTCCCCAAGCTGGACTGTATGTAACTGCATGCACACAAGGTACTGCATTATCAAAATCATTCTCTATCAAGACATCTGCAGGGATATCATTTAACACATCTACCTGCTTGGTTCCCTTTTCACCCTCTTAGTCAAGGTGAAACCTGGCCAAAGTATTTCAAATGGGGTTCCTCATAAAGATCTGACAGTGGACAGCCCAAGCAAGTATTGCTCTTCTTTAGCCACTGCAGGCTTCAAAATGGCTATGTCAGAGGCTGTGTCTCTTTTAGCAGTGGCCTGTCTTCCATCCATTAAGACAGGATACAAACTTTGGTGATAATTTGATACCTCTCTTGTCTCCAGACAACTTACCATGGGCATGGTGTTATTCCCACTTGCTGGCTCCTTCACCTTCTGTTCCCCACCTTGCCTCAGTGGACATTTGTATGCTACATGGCCCATCTGGTAAGCACTTAAAACATCTGACCCTTAGTCCTGGCCGTGTACCTGAACTTGTGGCTTCCCTTGTTACTGGTGTACTCTATTGGGGTGGTTTAGGCTGTGTACCATTGTTTCCCCTATAACCATGTGCAGAACTGGGTATCCCCTTCTTGTGCAGTGATGCCCTGCTTCCTAATTAGAGATCCCCTTTCCTCCCCCAGTCATCTGCAGGGTTACATTCCCGGTCTGACAACCAGATTCTTATGTCCTCAAGCAAAGTGCTAAGGGCTTGTTCCCTCAGAAAAATGTCTGTCAGCCTTTCATAAGTGGTGACGTGACACCCCACTCATCCACCTATGAAAGTAAGTGCTTAATTCAGCAATATAATCACATACACTTTCATCTGCCTTGCATCTATACTCATGAAACTTTTTCTGTAAGCTTCAGGTGTTAACTTAAAACAGTCTAGTAGACATTGTTTTACTCTAGCATAGTTTAAACAATCAGTATCAAACAATTTAGAAGCAGCAGTTACAGCTTTACCATGGAGTAAAGGGGTTAGGAACTGTACGTAGAGCTCTTGGTCAACATTATACTGTTTACAAACCCTTTCAAATGCATGGATAAAACTATCAAAATCATCACCCTCTCTAAGCTGTGGAAGAAATGTATTTACCTTTATTGCTTCAGGGGTTCGGTTATTCCCATCCCCATTACCTCCATGACCCTGATGAAGAGTCAGTATCTCCCTCTCATGTTGATGCTGCTTCTCCTTTTCTTAGACCTCCAAATGATGCAGGGTCTCTGCTGATTATAATTCCATCTGCTTCTCCAGTCGCTTGGCTTCCAGTTCAAGTCTCTGTAAATCCAGTCGAATGCACAACCCCATCACCAGACTATCTGTTTTCTAAGTTGCTGATCCATACAGCACCTGTCACCAAGGCTGAAATCATTTCCTCTTTAGTCAGATTGGCATGCACCAGTGCTTTGGCTTCACACACCTTGGCCAGCTGGTTCTTTATCATCTTGCTATATTCCTCTGCTGACATCCTTGCCTGCCTACCCTGACTAAACTAAACTAATGAAAATAAATAAAACTGTTGTGAAAATGAATGTTTACCTTGTGGCTGCTGAGGGAACACACACATTCATTGACAACTACCCACCACTACTGAAGCTCAATTAATATCTCACCCAGCTGCCACCAATATATATGTGATGGGTCCTTACTCTAGGTTAGCAATCAATGAGACTCAATCTTCACCACTGACTCTGGTGAGGGATGGATTCTCACAGTATTTTCAGATATAGCTCTCTGCACCACACACAATTTCCCTTAAGAGCACACATGGAGCATGATCCTGACCTGGGGCTGGACTCTCTTTCTCTCTCCAGGCCCACACAAAACTCCACATTGACCACTTTGGAGCTCTGTGTCCCTGTTCCCAGTAGTTGAAACACACACTTGGATATTTAGGTTTCACACACATAGACACCTGGGAAAACCTGGTACAGATTTACTAGCCATGTTCTTTTCTGCCCAGACTCTGAGGTAATCACACTGCCAGCAGACAGCTACTGCAAGGGTGTTGGAAAGGGTATCCAATTATATTGTGTAAAATTAAAGGCAAGCTGATGTGTGGTGAGTGTCTTACCACAGCAAAAGCCAGATGATGTCTCTCTTTGTCTCTGTGGATATGGGAGATATATATCCTGTCAGAAATCTTTCCTGTTTGATTCTAAAGTACTGCTGCAAGAGTTCCAAAGAATCCAGATGCTGGTTAGAGGATAACATCACCTCTAGTCACCTGCCTCAGGTAGAATACACACACACACACACACACACACACACACACACACACACACACACACACACACACACACACACACACACACACACACACACACACACACACACACTGAGAGCTTTGCTAAGATCTGTGGCAGCATCTGCAAGCAATAACACAGTTTCAAACTTTCCACCCTTCCAGGGTTCTCTGATAGACATACACATTTGATCAATTACAGCAATACAACCTAATATACATGCATACATTCTTTCTGTCCAGCAGGACGTACTGTTGATGCATTTTTAACACAAGTAACTTTACAAATATGTTTTTAATTCAAACTTCTGTACAAATCAGTGTGATGGTCAAATAACACAAAATCCTTTACAAAACTTTAGATAGCTATGCTGGCATATGTACACATGCACTGCCCTCCCCTTCCTGACACAGATGGCACTACCTAATAACATCACATAGGTCTATGAAAAAAGTGCAGCATTTCCGCTGCTGATTTGACCTACACCAACCAGCTAGACCTGCAATAACTGAATTAAAGCTATTACTCCCCCAAAATCTGCCATTCTAAAAAAATATAGGATCTGCAAAGATACATGAGTAGCTATCATCTGATATAATGGTTTCACCTACTATCTCCCTGGAAATCAAACCCATAGTTCTAAACATGGTGAGACAGTCCTAGGTAATTTTAGAGTTACTGAACTTAAGTTATTTCATAGCTTTTGCCTATGCAAATTTCTAGACAAAGATATAGGCTAACAAAGAAAGCATTCCACTGTCTGCATTCCCATATCAACACCAAGCTGACGATACTATTACTAGGTGATTTCAATATTGGTCTGAGACTTCCAGCCATTTAACTACATGGTTTCACTTGGATTCATTACTGTAATAACAATTTATACCGTTAAAAATGGCAAAAAAACCCACAAGATTTTGATCTCTGACTCAAAAAGTATAAATCATGAAGGTAGCTTGTCTAATGTCATAAATAATTATACAGTATAACAACATTAGCAATCTGAGATTCTGTTAAAGTACATAAAATGCAATGGTTGAATTACATGACGAATGCACCAAAATGCAAGCTAACCTCACTAAATCAGACATTAAGGAACTACATCTGGAATCCGCAGTTCAGTGTTGCCACGAAATAATGAGATGATTATTTCTGTTCTGTTCTCTTGACTGCACTGAGTACGTTATTGTGCTATAGGGAAACATGAATATGTAACACCCTTCTGCCCCATGCACAAATGAAGTCAGAATGATGAAATGATGATGAGTAACTGATACTATAATTGAGGAAAATTTTAGAGAAAAAGAAAAACATGCTTTCCTCCTATCTTTACAATTGTTTTTTACAGCAAATAATAAAGTAATTATCAGAAACAATCATATTTCCTCTGTACAATCATATTCCCTCTTTTGTACGGAAAGATTTCTACAAGTCCCACCTCATTAGTAAGGGAATCTCATCCAGGGACAAGGTGGTTATAACATCCCTCTATTGTTCCCTTATAAGACCCATTACTGAGTACAATGCCCCTTTCGGAATGTACCTCACAAAGCACATGCAATAGGTGGAGAGACCGCAGAGGTTCCTCACCAGGAGAATCCAGGGTCCAATCATCTTCCCTACACAGATAGGCTAAAAGCCCAGTCCCTCTACTCACTCTCCTACAGACTCCTCAGAGATGACCTCTGCCTGGCATACAAAGCAATCTCAAACACTGCCCTGATGGGACGGCTGCATATCTGCAAGATAAGCTCCACTCGAGAAACCCACATGCATGACCTCAGCCTGGTCTGTGACATCAATACAACTTGTTGGTGGGACAGATTTATGTCACAGAGATTTCCTCTTTTGTGGAATAGACTCCCTCTCCACATTAAGCAGAGTACCTCATTAACCCTTTTTAAGAACAACCTGGATAACTGGAAGGGGTACAGAAAATACACCCCTGGGATTCCACCTGTGTCCCTGCTGTACAGTGGCACAGGATGCTGACTTGTAGGAACATGGGCTAAATTCTTGGCTAGGCTTGTAAGGGCCTCAGAGCCAATAACCTATTAACTTCTTACGATCCTATGATCCTATACACAACGGTATGTGAGAAATTACAGAAAAAAGTAAAAAATTAGGGACTAAGTTCTTTTCTGAGCCACAGTGTTCTACCATCTCAGTTTTATTCAACTTGTTGATACTAATATGGCTGAATAGATATTCAATCATCTCCATGTATCATTTATGAGCACAATACAAACTGATCCTTTCTTGAACACTCTTTTGCTTTGCAAATCATCAGTACTTACAGAATCCTCCAACTGCTCAGCAAACCCATACCAAGATCCTTTAAATCCATCTCATTGTTGTATGTAATAAAGATATAATGGCAAATATTCTACCTAAGGATTTTACTTGCCCACTAATCTCTCTTGCTTGTACCTTTCCAGTAATTCATCTTGCTTACAATTTCATCACAAAGTTACATAACCAGTGATAGTGGAATCCTTTTCTAGCAACTCGGTAACTTTTTGTTTATCCTGAAGATCATCCATTTAACATCATATGTGGCTGTTTGTATATCTGTTCTTTATCTATCCCAAAAACATATTCTCAGACAAGACCATACCACAGAGCTGAATGTAGTTTTAATGTCTAAGTGCTCAATTCTTGCTGACTCAGATATTTTTCTTCTACCATCTTCATACAGCCACATAACAACCTTCAATAATCAGAAATAAACCTCATAGACCAGCTGGACTTTAGAGTGTTAATAGTTTTTTTATAGAATAACTGCAGTGTAATATGAAGAATGTAGTAGTACTTAATAATGTATTACTTTATTGAGACTGAGGGAATTGTTAAAATAGCTTGTCCGTTGATTCTGTATAAAAAATAATTATATAATAAAGTTCATAAGGTATATTAAGTTAGAAAGTGACTAAGTCATATAAAGTAAGAATATATCAGCCTTCTGGAATCAGGTAGACTGTGGAAAGAGAAAAAAAGAAAATATCCACTTACAATAAGCATGCATCTTAGATTATAGTCATGCCGTTGTGTTATTAGTGTAATAGGTTCCTGAGAAAATGTGCAAACATATTTTTTGGGGTAGCCCCCTCCCCTGCCTTTTGACCATGAGGTATTCTCTTCTGGCATTGTTCTGTCGGTGATCCTGTTTGATCTTCCAGGGCTGAGAGCTTAATAGTGCTTTAAGGTCATAAAATATAAATAAAGAAATGGTGCAACTTACTGCTAAATTAAGTACATATATTTGGGCTGACAAAAGGCAATGACAGCTTCTACTGCCTGCATTTCCGATGTTTAGTAATTCTGCAAGTTGATGCACTGTCAAGTGATGTTGTAGGAGGAAATGATTCTGTCTGTGCCCTCTACTGTGGTTACCATAGTTGCCAATTAGCAAAAGATGTAGTAAGTAAGGAGGATGCTAAAGATGAAATAGTAAGGAAAAAATTATGACCATACTCGCGGGGCATCAAATCATGGCAGTGATGAGTAAGTGAAGAGTAGCAACATTATAAATAATGAGCTATAGTTGTTCTGTCCTAATCAGTCTCAAGTACAACCACAAGACTATCTTCATAGGTTCATAGGTGTTGACTAGGCTAACGACCACAAGAGCATTTTTAAGCCTAGCCATGCATCTCAAATCTCTGATAAGTTCTGGTATCTTTGATAAGTGTAAGCAGAGGCTTGGAAAATGAAACATTTACAAGCAGGGACATGGGAGATGAATTATTTACAGGTTGCCTATGTCCAATAGAGAAACAGATGCCAAACCAGGGATAAATTACCTGTTCCCCAGCCAGTTGTCCAAGTTACACTTGAATTGACTTATGCAGAAACAATGCTTCATATGGATGTGGAGCCTGTTCCAGAGCATATCTGTCTCTCCAGTAGGTCTTATTTATATCACAGGCAAGGTTTAAGACTTTAGAATGGGTAATTCTGGTACTGTTTGTTTTGCAGATATGCAAGAGTTCCATTAGAGTGGATTCTGACAACGCCTTGCATGCCAGGCATAGATCCCCTCCCAATAGCCTGTATGAGACAAAATAGAGGGATGGGGCCTTGAGGTGATCTGCACAGGACATGTTACTTACTCCCTGTATTCTTTTAGTGAGGACCCTCTGTGGACATTCCAATTGTTGGATATGCCTGGTTAGGTTCATACCAAAGGAGCCATTATATTCAATGATAGGTCTGATAAATGCCGAATACATTGGAACAATGACTTTCTTGGATCTAGATGCCATATCTTTGTTTATAAGTTGTGCAATGTAGAATGATTTCCTCACTACTGCAGACACGATAGTCAAATGCTTGAATACTATGTGTCCCCCCAAGTCCCTGACTACTGAGTCAACTCTTAGGGGTGCGTTGTCAATATGATAGTTACCAGGGGTGGATGATTCCCCAAAATGTAGTACACATAGTATAGAAATCACAGAATCAAATAATTTTTTTTTCCCAACAAATCTTTTTCCAGCTCTTTGAGAAGTAATCTGTTTTATGTGTCAAATAAGTGCACTTGCTATCTTGACTTAAAATGGACTTTTAGGCAAAATATTTGCAAGTTCAACTAAATTCTTTGTAGACTACCTGCATTTTGGTGAATGACGGAATGAAAACACTTTAGAATGGTTTATGTTCTAACTGGTTACTATTTTCCGTTGTGATTAGTCATAAATCTCTGAGAGCCAAGAACAATTGCAAACACTTTTTCACTGAGTTGCTTACATTGTTTGGTCTTCTGTTAAAGCTAATCACCCTTATTCAACCTGTGTATTCTCTTATTTCTAATTTATTTATTTATTTATTTGACATTTGATCAGTGGAGACCCAGGGATAAAAGCTCCGCATTAAAATAAACAATAAAAATTACAGTATTAAAGTAGAATAAAATAAAAAAAAAAATATATATATATATATATATATATATATATATATATATATATATATATATATATCTATACAATAAAGTAGTCTAACAAATGTCTCTTATAGTACAAGTAAGAGAAATCCAAAAAGAAAACAACAGGACAAATGAGGGTAGTGACAAAAACAGTCAGAAAAGGAAAAAAGAATACAGTTTGGATTATCCTCAATGGGAAAATGTAGGGAAGGAATTCAAGTAGGATGTTTGCAGTGACAAATTCAGCTACTATTTAGGTAATTTTTAAGAGCTTTCTTAAATTCATGGACTTGGGTAATGGATCCAAGGTATAGGGGGAGCTTATTCAATGAAAGAGCAGGAGAGCAGCAATATAGATTTTGTCCAATGGATTTTTCAGGTTTGTGTATCTGTAAGAGACATTTATCTGAACTTCTGAAGAACTGAGGGAGATTATATAGGGAGAGAAGAGAGAATAAGTTAGGGCAGGCAGAGGGCTTGTTTAGGATGGAATGGATGATGAGACGTTGAGTGAATAACAGTTAGTTAGGAAACTCTAGCCAGCTGAGTGTTTGGAGAGCATGACAGTGGTGTGAATTTGGAGGTTAATCAACTGCAAATCTTGCAACTTTATTATAGGTGGATTCAAGTTTAGAAAGAAGTGAGGACTGTAAGTTAGTTACGATTTTAGCTATAGAATAGGTTATGAAGAAGGTAAGCTTGGGAAGTGAGATTCTGGAGTTAGGTGTGAAGAATCCTTTGTTCTTATGCAGTAGGGCTAAAAACATTTGGTGGGTTTTCTTGATACATTAATGTACATGGAAGTCAAATTTAAGTTGATCACCTATGATTCCCCCAAGGAGCTTAGTGTGAGTATCAGCTGTAATAATAGTGTTGTTAAGAGAAGAGATAGTAAAGGAGGATTTAAAATGGTAGAGAGATGTAGTGAGGAAGTGAAGTAATTTAGCCTTTTTGGGGTTAAGTATGAGTTGGTTGTCAATAAGCCAATTTTCAGTGAGGTTGAATGAAGTTTGTGTCAGGGTGAGCAGGTCAGAGGGGTTGCCAGCAATGGAGATGATAGTAGAGTCATCCACATATTGTATGAGAGATGATCTAGGACAGGATGTGTAAAGTTGGCTTCTGAAGATGTTAAAGAGAAGTAGTCCTAGAATGGAGCCTTATAGGCCACCCATTTTAATGAGGAGAAAAGGAGATGGAGCAGAGAGCCATTTGATAGCTTGCTGTCTGTCTGTGAGCTAGCGGTTAAACCAGGACATGGTTCCTGAGGAGAAGTTAAGTTGAGAAAGTTTAGAGAGGGGGATGGAGTGGGAGACTGTCTCAAAGGCTTTGGAGAGATCTTAGAAGAGGCAGGACACTAGAAATGAGTGCTGTAGTGATGCTGTGGTGTGAGTGGAAACCATACTGGGTAGGGGTAATCAGGTTTTCTGAGTGAGAAAAGCTAAGATTTGTTTGTGATCCCAATGCTCAAGGATTTTACAGAGGGGAGAGAGTATGGCAATAGTTCAATAATTAAAGAGCTCGACAGAAATACCACCTTTGTGGATAGGTATAATATGGACTTTTTCCCACAGAATAGGGACAGTGGATTTGCTGATAGAGCAGTTTATGAGGATGGAGACAGGGTATGTTATGGAGTCAGCAGCAACCTTTAGAAAGAGAGGTGGCAAGTTATCAGCAGATGGGGAACATAGTTTGAGATTAAGAAGATTTCTAATGTTACTGATTGAAATGGGTTTTAGAGAGAAAGACCAGTTCTAAAGTATAGGGGTGGCAGGAGGTGAGGGTATGTAAGGGTTGGATGTGTTCATAAGTTTGCTGATGGAATCAATGAAGTATGATTTGAAAACAGATGCAGTTTCTTTAGCTGTATTGTTAGGGCAGGGGTTGGGAGTTGAGGGATTACCAGGATAACATGAATTTGATTAATGGTATTCCAGAATTTTTGGGGGTTTCTAGGTTCTGTAGTTTGTGGTGTATGGTAGAAACTCTTCATATCTCAGATTATGTGTTTTTGAATAGGTTCCAGAGTTCCTTAAATTTTTGGACGTGTGTGAGAGACTGCCTTAGAGCAGAGCTTCCAGGCAGAATCTCTGTTCTGGATAATAGACCAGGTAAAGTTGGTAAGCCAGGGAGAATAGTGTGATTTGACACTAATTGTTCATGGAGGGGCAAGGGAGTTCAGTATATTTAGGAATATGGAGTTAAACTGAAGAACAGCTTCATCAAGAGGGGCAGATAAAAGGAGGGACCAGTCAATTGCAGAGAGAAATTTATTAAAAGTATCTGGGTTGAAGTTGGTTAGCTTATGGCACTCCTTAAGTTTAAGAGCTCTAGAAAGGTGAGGGGTGGACCTTGAGACTTGGATAAGCGAGGGTTTCTGGGTTGTGATAAAGGTTTGGATTGGAGACAAGAATCCAGTCCAGTATAGAACAAGTATTTGTGGGTTTATTAAGAAAAATGGATGTAACGATGAGTTGAGTGTAGCCATACAGGTTAATGCTGGTAATAGAGGAGGAGGTGGTGGTGAGGGGAAGCCAGTTGATGTTGACATCACCTAAGATTTTAGTTTCAGTTAGGTATGTTTTTAGACATCCAGTGAAGAATCTGCTCAAGCAATTGTATGCTATCTCCACAGGGTATGTCGATGGCCAGTATAGTTAGGGTTTTGTGGTCATTAAGTTTACAATTAGCAATAATGAGTTCAGCAGGGTGAAAAGAGGGGGAAGAGTATGTGGAGAGATACGGTTAGGGTGATTGCGTAAATAATGGCAAAACCTCCACCTATTTATGAGTTCTATCAAGGGGATGTTGTAGCCTGGGGGGGGGGGGGTTCTTTGTCAGAGTGATGAAGTTTAAGCCAAGTTTCAGAGAAAGTAATTATGTTTTGGGAATATTGGGCTATCCAAGAGTGAAATTCAGTTGTCTTGTTGAGGATACTGTGGATGTTGATAGAGAATTTATTTTATTTATTTATTTTTATTTTTATTTGACATTTGTTAACTGGGTTGTTCCAGCTGGTCAAGAAGTCCATTTTCAGTGAAGACCAGTGGAAAAAAGCTCCAGAGCATTAAACATAAATAAATTCCCAGTAAAGTAGAATGATACGTCCTTAGTTATACATAGTAGTTAGAGTGAAATAGTACATCAAGGAAGTATACAAAAACAAAATGATTTGAGCACCAAGAAATACCGTTACAAGAGAAATTACAATTCACAGGGAGTGGCATCATTGACAATGTACAATAATTTATGTACAGCTGATGTCTAGGAAAGAACAGCAAAAAAGTCGAAGAAGTCGATGACCTCTGACAGCTTCTGTAAATATCAGATAATATAAAGTAATACATTGAATACAATACATATATACACAATCCTATTGCTTAATAGAAAGAAAATGCAGTGGATATTGAGATGTTACATTACTGGTATAGAGAAACTACAGTATAAAGGGAGTTTGAATGGAAAACGTAGCTGTGAGGTTGATCATAGAGGGAGAGAAAATAAGTTATGAGGTAAGGTTGGACGGATGGCTATGGTTAGGTAGGATCCTGGCAAGGACAGATCCTTGAGCTTAAGAGGAAGAGTTTTAGTTGCTTTCTGAATAGAGTAGTGTTTGAGGTGTTTCTAATGGAGTTTGGAAGTTTATTCTAGGCTAAAGATGCATTGTAGTTGCACAGAAATTTACCCATGTTTTTGTCGGGTTTATGTATGTCAAGGAGTTGTTGTTCAGAGCTTCTGAGTGATCTGGTGGGGGGTGTAGAAGGATACTAGAGTATAGAGGGGGGGCAAGCAGTAGGTTTGCATAGGATGGTGTGGGTGATTTGTAGTTGTGCTCGAAGTTGTTGGGGGAATTCAGGTCATTGCAGTTGTTTTAATGCAATGCAATGGTGAGATCTGTAGGGTTGGTTTGTTGCAGATCTGGAGATTTTATTATAGGTCTGTTCTAGTTCTGAGATTAATGTGGATTGTATGTTTGTGAGTATGGGAGCAGCATAGAGGAAGCCAGGTAGTAGGAATGCTCTAGTTAGGCATAGTTTGATTTCAGGAGTAAGGAATTTTTTTGTTACGATACAGTAATCCTAAATTTTGATGTGTCTTTTTGATATGATTGTGAATATGCTGGTTAAATTTAAGTTGGGCGTCTATTATGGTGCCAAGAAGTTTTGTATGAGGGTTAGCTTTGATGATGGTGTTATCTAGTGAGGAGATGGTAAAGGAAGGTTTGAGGTGAGAGAGTGATTTGCGTAGGAAGAAGAAGGGGTTTAGTTTTCTTGCGGTTTAGAATAAGCCATTTTTCAGCAGAGTTAGATGTGTTCTGAGTAATGGAAAAGAGATGAGGTATGTTATTAGAGGAGGTGATGAGGGTGGAGTCATCTGCATATTGGATAAGAGTAGAGTGGTTGCAGGAGGAGTGGAGACTATTAGTAAAGATATTGAATAGAAGGGTGCCTAGGATAGAACCTGGGAACTCCTGTTTTTACAGGAAAGAAGGGCGAGCAAGAAGTGAGCCAATGGACAGATTGTAGTCTGTTAGAAAGGTAGCTGGAGAACCACTGCACAGTGGCAGGAGAGAGGTTGAGTTCAGTTAGTCTTGTTAGTAGTTTATAATGAGACACTGCATCAAAAGCTTTGGATAGGTCAAGGAAGAGACAGGACACAAGCTGGTTATTATCTCTGGCCTCAGCAACTGTATGAGTAAAAGATAAGAGGGCAGTAGCAGTGATGTGGTTAGGCCAGAAACCATGTTGAGTAGGTGTTAGGAGGTTTTCCTGCATTAATTATTTAAGGAGTTGTGAGTGGATAAATGTTCTAGAATTTTAGAAAGAGGTGAAAGGATGGCTACAGGTCAAAAGTTATAGCAGTCTGTGGAGTTACCTCCTTTGTGGAGTGGAAAAGTATAGAAGGCTTTCTAGATGCTAGGAACTGTGTTTTCTTGACTAGATATATTTATTAGACCAGAGATGGGAAATGCTATGGAATCAGCAGCAAGCTTGAGAAAGAGAGGAGGTAGTTTATCAACAGATGGGGAGCAAGGACTATGTTTATGAAGAAAAGATTTGATGAAGGAGGTGATAATGGGTTTAAGAGAGAAAGGGGTTTTGTTACTGTAGTAGAAGAGGGCAAGAGTTGTGGGGCTGGAGTTATGGTCAGAGAAGGTTAGTTTGTGGATGGTGTCTATGAAGTATTTATTGAGCAGGGTGTTAGTCTCTAGTGGTGTGCTATTAGGGAAGGGGTTTGGGGTTGAGGGTTTGCTGGGGTGTAGGATATTGTTAATGGTGGACCAGAATTGTTTTGGGAGTTGGAGAGGTGATTGGATTGTGCTGTATTGTAAATGTTTTTCTTATCTGATAAATGTATTTTTTGTAAGGTTTTTGATTTCCTTATAGCTTTGTAGTAGGGTTGGGGATTTGGTTTTCTGCCAGGTTTTCCAGATACTATCCCTTTTGTGCATGAGCTAGCATGTTTATTTTGATAGCCAAGGTATATAGGAGGCTTTTATCCTAATTTTTCTTTGGGGAGTAAGTGAATCTAGAATGTCGAGGAAGATCTGGTTAAATATTTCTACAGCTTAACAAAGTGGAGTGTATTGGAGGAAGAACCAGTTAATGGATGGCAGTTTAGAGTTAAAGAAATCAGAGTCAAATGAGGATAGGTTAAGGCAGTCTCTGTATATGTGGGATCTGGGTATTGGACTACAGTGTCTTTGGATGTGGATTGGTAGGTGATCACTAAGGGAGTCGGGCAGGGTGCACGGGATGTGGTACATATTAAGGCGTGGAATAAGTACCCAGCCAAGGATAGAACTGGTACCAGTAGTTTTATTAATATGAGTGGGGGATGTCATGAGTTGTTTAAAGCCATGAAGATTAATACTCATACTGGGGGAGTTGGGCATTAGTTTTGAGCAGTCAATGTTAACATCTCCCAGAATGATAGTTTAAAAGGAAATGTTGTCAGTCAGCCATGAAAGTATATTTTCAAGGACAGGGATGTTATTCCTGGTGGGATGTAAATTGAGGCTATACCAAACTTTTTGTGAGAGTTCAGATGACAATTTACTACAATTAATTCAGCAGGGTGAAAGCTAGGTAGAGGTGTAAGTAAGGGGGAGAGATTAAGGAGATCAGAATAGAGTAATAGGAAAGACTATGGTTAGGTGTCAGCAGGAGAGCATGTGTAATATTGTTGGAAGTAGCTGAGTTAATGTGTGGGCCAGGGTTGGGATGAATGTCACCAGAGAGTCGAAGGATGTTATGAGGGTGGAGAAAAAAAGGTAATATGGGGTATGGTATGAGATATTTCAGTTTGTTTTTAAATTTTAGAGAGAATGTTGGGGGCATTTTACTTTGGGGGGAGTATATGCAGTAGAGGAGGAGAGTGAAGGGATATGGGAGAGGAATAGTGTCTGTTGGTGTTCATAGTTTGGTAAGACTAGGTAGGAGTGTTTGGATGCAGGTTTTCTTGAGTGTGATAAGATGTGAGATTAGACAGGAGGAAAAAAGAAGGGATGAGTAGAGTGGATGAGCATGGTGGAGGATACAGAGTAAAGAGGGGAAGTGAAGTGTGTTAATAAGAGAAGTAAAATGGGTTTAGTAATGGGGAAAGGGATGGGAGTTATATGCATGATAAGGTGGTAGCAGGAGTAGTATGCAATGTGGTAGGAGGGGTATGGGTAATAGAGGTAGGATCAGATTGTGTGAAGAAAATAAGAAGTTGGAGTCTGCAGGGGGTCGGCTAGAGATGATTATCTATAAAGGTAATTGATATAGGGGTGGGTAGGAACGGGAGTGGCTAGGGGAGCAGAGTGAGCCCGAGTGTAGCAAGGCTGAATGGAGCGGGAAGAACTAAAGAGGCAGACTGATCAATTCACAAACAATCAGCCAGGTCACCTCAGAGTTAACTAAAACTCACAGGTCAATATATAATGTTCTGACCAAATTGTAAAAAAGTGAGTTAAATAAAATTGACTGATTGAACAATGGAATGGGGGGAGGGACTGAGCAAAAAAAAAAAAAAAAAAAACAGGGCTGAGATAGTGTGCAAAATGTATTACAAACTAGGAAAGTTAAATGCAGTCCTTTTGACAGCAGATTAAAACAGTTGAGACATACACTGTACGGTAAGTGTAGTGGACGTTCCTTGTATTCTGCCTAATAATGTAAGAGTGAGTGATAAACAGTGCAGAAGAGTACTTTTAAGTATGCTTTTAAGAATACTTTTTAGTTTTTTCTTAAGTCAATGCTGCACCCACACCTAGCTGACTAACAATTGCATAAAACAAAAGAAATACTCCGGTCTGGTGCCTCAAAAACTAGTCTTTTCACCATTTCAAAAAGTTTATCCTGATGTGCATAATAAAAAAAGCTTACATCATGCTGTAGTAGTTTCTTTAATGTCACTATAATATGCAACAAGTTGAATGTGATCTTGACAGCTACTGAGCTGTCCCAAGGAATTACATAAGAGCTGGTTTATCAAACGGATTGTAGCACTGACTGACTTTTCCAAATCTGATGTCAAACCTTCTAATGTCAGTATATTACTCATAAATTTGGGAATAGTCACACGCCTGACATGTGCTGTTATTCAGTTACAGACTTTTTTGCCTTAGCCTGTTTATTAGCTTAATGATGTTACTATCAATATTTTGGTAGTTCCACCTACAAGTAAGTCATATATTATGTTAATTACATCACAGAGCCTTCCATTATTTTAGCAACATTTCTCTGAAAAACACCTGGTGTTGGAAAAATATCAAATTGTAGTGTAAGAAATTTAAACCTGCCCAAAGCAGTGTAAAAGTAGAAAGTTCAAAACGTTTTTTTTTTTCCAGTCTGAATTGTTAACATCTCTGACTTGCTTTCTTTAATAAAAGGGCAAACCTCCTTAACAGTTTTCACTGAGCTGTACTCACTTTTAATCTATCTGTTCAGATCTTAAGGTCCAGTGCATCTCCTTAACTCGCCTTACTTACTGAACATAAAAATGCTATACACCTTCTCAGTCAGCTGATCTTAACTGTCCCACCAAAACAATTATTTTTAGTTAACACTGTAGACTTTTTCAAAGCACTGCAGGTATTATATGTATGGCAGTTTTTGCAGAGAACAAAGGCTCTAGCTAGCCTGTTAATGAGCTACATCCTATAGTCCAAGGTTCAGGGTTCAAGTCTCACCATCATTCCTTATCCTGTGACTCAAAGCAGTCACTTACTAATTCTCCTAGACAGCCCCAGAAAAGAGACATGTGTCCATTGGGATTACCAAATTAACAAACAATTAAATAAGTAAGTTAAAATAAATGGTCTCCTTAGTGTGAGTACTAGTGTTGCAACTTGATCTAGCTTAAAGCAGGTAAATTACCTCAGCTAGTAAATAAATCAGCATATTTTTGCTAAATGCCTTTAGAATCTGCATGGTCTTGATTAAACTGTTTCATTTCCTCTGCTTTAACCTGCTTTACTCTAACTGATGTACTGATGGCTGTGTTATTGCTACAACCAAAAGAAACAGACTAGAAATGCCTTCAAGAAACATGTTGGCTGCTACCTGGATGTGCACATTGTTCTGAAATTCTGGAAATATCTTGGGTTTCAAAACACTTGGGCTCACTGCTATATGAACTCACTGTGCTCCTGTAGACTGTGAATTTTCTAAACCATAACTTGCTTTTCATAGCAGCTAAAGATCAATTGCATAGTTAAGAACCCATGAATCTATATGCCATGCAATCTAATACATTTGATTTTTTTTATATAAAATCAAGTAAAAGAAGAAATATTAAATAAAAATGACAAGACATCCACAGTGACATATCATTGGTGCCTTGATGTGATTTCTTTCATGGAGTCCTGCACTGAACTTTGTTTATGTACTTTAATGTACCCATGAACATTTCAGATTTTCTTTCACCTTAAATTTTCGTAACTTATATGTGAAGATAGGTGAAGGCTGCCAGCCTAGCCAGATATAATTTTGTAGATAATTCTGTCATTTGTAAATATTAATGTAAGCCACGGGCTTGGTCTCTTAAATGTGAAAAGACTGCATTGGATATTGAACTGCAAAAATGTAACAACAGTGCACTCTGCTGTAAGAAAGCTAAGTCAAGCATTTTTATGACTGTCTTTGATGTCAAAATTCTTAGCCGATATGTCTAGAGGGAAGTATCCTGCCTATTGTTTTAAGACCAGAGTTAATGGCTAGAATTTGCATGTATGAATGTCCTTTATTACATTGTTTTTTGACCAGGTGTAAAGAATGTAAATGTAGTTTCTGTTAGTTTGGGAACACCAGAGAAGTGTGAAGAATGATGTCATGTGAAGCAGCTCTGTGTTATCAATTTAAAGAGAGAGAATCAGAGAGCTCAGAGCATTCTGTCTTGAGAACATCCAACATCACCAGAACTGTCTTGCTCTTTATGTAAGTTTATTTTAGAACTGTATTTTCTCTTAGATATAGCTAGGAAAGAGGAAGATTAGACTAGTTTGTTTTTCTGTGATATCAGAACTTTTCTACAGTATTATTTTAAGTATTTCTCTGTGATCTCTGCACTCTTGACTAGCACTGTGTAGTAAGAAGTATTGTCTTTTGTTTTTATTATTTATTATTAAATATTTTAAAGCTTTCCACTGTGGCTGGTTTGTGTAGAGATAAATTAAGCTCTAAGAGTCCATTGCATGTATATGATGATGCTGTACCAAGTCACTCCAAATAAGTCTTGACTGTTAGGTCACACATACCATTTGGATAATAATATTGCACAGTAATAATTGGACACCCTTTTAAGGGTTTTTAAGTAGCTGATAAATATTAGCTGAGTGGTGGCTGTGATTTCTACCGTACAGTCTGGGTAAAAGGGGCACAGCTGGAGAACCTGTACTAGCCTTCCCCAAGAGTGTCTGTGTTGTTGTATAAACTCTTATCTCAAAGTGTGTTTGTGTGTCAGCTACTTGGGCAGAGACACGAAGCACTGGTTGGACAGAGAGGGTGCTGTAGGTTTTAGCTTGCCCAGCTGGCTGAGATCTGGACCCTATAGCTGTGCCAGTGGGGAGTCTTATTGGGGACCTGGAGAGAAAGGGAGAAACCAGCCCCAGACTGACTGTGATCTCTGTGTTTTCTTAAGGGAAATTGTACTTTACTGTGTGTGTATTTATTATCCTTTCCCTAAATGTATGCCCCTCACTGGTGTTAGTGGTCAGGATTGAGGCTCCTTGATTGCTGGGTAAGTGCACGGGCGTTACATTATGCATCTCACAAAATAGTATTATTTTGTCACTAGCATGAATTTGCAAAATAATTCTGACCTCACAAGAGTGTAACGATTTCATTATAAGCACTGCATTGCCTTTTGTGTCATTATAACCGTAAGTAATACAAGCCTCTTTATTTCTAACTGTGCAGCTAGTTTTAGGCACCTTGCTCACAGCATTTTAGCTGTCTGTACTGCCTGGTTTATTTTTGTTTTGCATATGTATTCTAGGCATTGTTTAGCATAATCACTTAATGCAACATGACTACATACTTTTTATCTGCATATTTGTCATTTTTTTCTCTTTATCTGCATATATCTCCTGATTTATCAATTATTAGATGTGATTCTCTCAACATTCTTCATTTGACAGTCAATTTTAATGCCCAAATCTTCCTCAGAGCCATGACTTGTGGAAGATACAAACTCCCTGTTTCTAAGTACAGTTACATAAGCCCCTTATATATGTTATTTCCCTAACTTTTTGGCAAAATAAAGAATGCCTCTTCAGTATGGAAAATTTCTTCATTGGCAATAAGTATGCTTGATATTTCACTCATTAGTTTTAATTTACGTGTTTTTTTATCCTAATTGTGGATAAATATATTAAAAAACCTCAATACAATCCTCAACTCTGATACATGGAAATACTGCTAACTGATATTTCTGTAGTTTCTATTTAGCTTTACTCACAGTGAGATAGAAGCCAAAGAAATTTCAATGTGTAGCATTCCTACATGTCATAAATTGAGAATTTATAAAGGTTTTTAACTTCTATATCTAGAGCTTTCAGTCTCAGACATGGTGGAAGTTGCAAAGTGAGACTTACAGGAATAATAAATAACCCTCAAAGAAAATAGTGGTTCAAGATTCTTTTGTCAAATGAAAAAAAAATAGAAAAATCATTATTACTGTGTGTGTTTGAATGACTAACCATTGATAAAGGGGCACTCATCACTCTAATCATCATATTAAGCCATTGCAGTGTGGGTATTAATATTTTAAGTTGAGCTTTGACCTTTCCAAGCATGATATTTTTATAACTAAATTTTTTACTTTGCATGAAATATTCCAGAGTGAGAAAGTCGAAGTGTGGCCATTTGAACTTCTAGAAAGTAGTTAGGTTTTGTCATATCCGATACAAATTGATTTGTTTTTAAGGCAGTCCAGGAGACACTGGAGAGGTGGAGATATGCTCTAGAAAGCACAGGAATGAAGGTCAACTGGACTTAGGCAGAATATATGTGTGTGAATGAAAGGGAGGATAGAGGAATGGTGAGGATGCAGGGAGTAGAGTTGGTGAAGGTTGATGAGTTTAAGTAATTTGGATCAACAGTTCAGAGTAATGACGAGTGTGGAAGAGAGGTGAAGAAGAGAGTACAAGCAGGGTGGAGTGGGTGGAGAAGAGTGTCAGGAGTGATTTGTGACAGACAAGTAGCAGTAAAAGTGAAAGGGAAGGTCTACAAAAGGGTAGTGAGACCAGCTATGTTATATGAGTTGGAGACAGTGGCATTGACAAAAAGGCAGGAGTCAGAGCTGGATGTGGCACAGTTAAAGATGTTAAGATTTGCACTGGGTGTGACGAAGGTAGACAGGATTAGGAATAATTATATTAGAGGGTCAGCCCAGGTTGGACAGTTTGGAGACAAAGCCAGAGATGTGAGATTGCATTGGTTTGGACATGTGCTCAGGAGGGATACTGGGTATATTGGGAAAAGGATGCTAAGGATGAAGCTGCCAGGTAACAGGAAAAGAGGAAGGCCTAAGATAAGGTTTATAGATGTGGTTAGAGAGAAAATGCAGGTGGTTGGTGTGACAGAGAAAGATGCAGAGGACAGGAAGAAATGGAAACAAGTGATCCGCTGTGGTGACCCCTAACCGGGAAAAGCCGAAAGAAGAATAACATTTGTTTGCCAGGATAGTCCGACTGGACAACAAGTGTCCATTTTCAGCAGAGTCCTGGGGAGAAAAACTCCATGAGTTTACAGAGAGAAGAAATATTTACAAGAGAGACATTACAGAATAGTAGCATACAGATGGTAGACTTTACAGCTGTTAGTATACAATAAGAGGATATTCCCTCTTTTGGTTAAAAATACAAGTGTACAGAATATACAATGAGAGTAGATAAGAACCTGGTAGAGCATTGCAAGATATATCACAACTGAATAAAAGTATATAAATGCTTAAGTTTTCCGTATATACATTCAAGCAAATATACATGCAAGAGTATACATACATATATATGCATACACATTCATACACACTGTATATACACACACACACACACACACACACACACACACACACACACACACACACACACACACACACACACACACACACACACACACACACACACACACACACACACACACACACACACACACAAACACACAAACACACACACAAACACACACACACACACACACACACACACACACACATAGATATATATATATATATATATATATATATATATATATATATATATATATATATACATACATACACATGGATAGGTATAGTTAGATGGTGTTGTTTGTGTTGTCGAGGACTGATGGAGTGTAGAAATAGTAAGCGAACGGGGCTTCAGGGGGTCAGTTACAGTTGCATAGATGGTTGGTGAAGAGGTATGTTTTAAGCAGGCTTTTGAAGGAGGGTGTGGAATTTGGTAGTCTGAGGTCAGCGGGAAGGTCGTTCCATATGTTTTCTATTTCCTGGGCAAATAGTGATTCCCCTGAGTTGTTTTTGCATGTGATGGTTTTGATCAAGGCTTTGTTGGAGGACTGAAGTTGCCTTTTTGAATTGTAGAAGTTCAGCATGCCAGTCAGGTCAGGGTTTTTTTCAGGATAGTACAGAATTAGATGAGCTAGGCTGAGTTGATGGTACCTTAATAGGTTCGGAAATTTAAGTCAATGCAAGGCTTGTAGGGAAAGGCAGTGGTGGGATCGTGATTTGGCATTGGTAGCGAGTCTAGCAATTTTGTTGTAACAGATGATAAGTTTATTAAGGTCAGTTTTGTAAAGATTAGTTAGAATTGGGGATACATTAAGTAGAGTAGATAGGAGTTGGGTCCTGGCTATTGCAATTCGAGATTCAGTGGTTAAATAACTTTTACAGCGATAGAGGGAACCTAGCTTTTTGTGGACTTTAGTGATGGTTGTTGATATGTGCTTTGTGAATTTGAGTTGCTGGTCAATGGTAACTCCTAGGGGTTTAGCCTCAGTGACGGGTGATTTGGGTTTTGCTGGTGGAGAGTATAGAGAAGGTAAGTTTGCTCGTTTTAGTAGAGTGGAATAGCATTAGTTGTGTTTTCTTGGGATTTAGTATGAGTTGTGAGTTGTTAAGCCAGTTCTCTATTTCAGAGAAGGCTTCTTGAGGTTTTTGTTGGAGAAGTTGGATGTTTGGTACAGACCATATGAGAGTTGTGTTGTCAGTGTATTGGACTATGTCAGCTTTAGAGGTAGCTGAGTGGAGTTGCTTTGTAAAGATATTAAAAAGAAGGGGTCCTAGGATTGATCCTTGCTGCATGCCTAAGGAGGTTGGGAGTGGGGGGGGTAGAGAGTTATGCCATTTGACAGATTGTTGGTGGTTATCTAAATAGCTTTTAAACCAGAGGAGGGTGGGACTGTTAAGGTTGAGGTCAGAGAGACAAGACAGTAGTTTATTATGTGAGACTGTGTCAAATGCCTTGGATAAATCTATGAAAGTAGCTGAGACAAATTAACCTAGATTCCTGTGGAAGTTTATAGTATTGGTGAATTTGAGTAGGGTAGTGGTGATGCTGTGGGATAGGAGAAATCCATGTTTGGTTGAGGAGAGAAGGTTGTTGGTGAGGAGATAGGAGAAGAACTGGTGATGAATACATCTTTCTAGGATCTTAGAGAGGGGTGAGAGAATAGCAATTGGTCGATAGTTGGAAAGGTCTAGGGAGGGGCCACCTTTGTGGAGTGGTATGATATATGAGGTTTTCCACAGGACTGGGACAGTGTGTTCAGTGATGGATCTATTTATTTGATGTGAAATGGGATAGGCTATAGCTGTGGATGTAATTTGGAGGTATTCAGCGGGAAGGTTATCGTCTGCAAGGGTGGTTGGTTTGTGTCTGGCTAGGAGTTTTTGGATAATAGAGGTAGGAACAGACTTAAGTGTGAAAGGTATGGTGTTGATTTGGGCCTGAGGTGGTGGTGGGGTGTTGGAGGAAGTGATGTTGTTTAAGAGTTTGAGTACTGAGGAGGTGAAATAGTTATTAAAGCTGGATGCTATGTCCACGTCTATACCTGTTATATTGGGTGCGGGAGTGGTACTATGTCCGCACTGTAGGATGTTATTTAACAGCATAATTCAAAGGCATTAATTTTCTTGAGGTCATGTTTCTCCACTCTCCAAATTTGCAACCATATCACATTATTGAAAATACTATAACTTGGGTAAATTGATTACTTGTGCACAGTGTTACAGCTCTGCACTTCAATATCTTAAATACAGCCTTGATGGCCAGCTTACTTGAATTCTTATTATAGCATTACTGATAGCGATCTAAGAAGTCTAAAGTGCTTTAACATTTCTATTGCTTCTCTGTCTATAATAAATATATTGGCATAACAAAGCTTTCTAAATGTATTTAACTTCTTAATCATTTAGCATTTATACTAGCAATATAAGAAAACTAACAAGACTTATGAGTCTTTTCCATCAAACTGCAAATAATAGCAATACTAATAAAAATGAAATAAAATCAATAAATAATGCACAGGCTTCTCCTGAAGTCTCTTGCATAGCAATTATATCTCATAGTGATAGGAATAGCCCAATATATTCTTCTCAGTTTATATGGCCATATGCTTTCTGAAGTCTACAAGACGCATGCATACCATATTGGTAGCTTCCCTAGCTTTTCCAACATTTGTTTAAGTACAAAGAATTGCAACACTGTTTATTGATCATTGTGGAATCTGCATTAATTTCCTGAATTAAAAGCTCAGATAATGAGGCATTCACAAGAAAGATGACAAAAATGAGTCTGTCATAATTGAAACATGCCCTTTCAGAAAGCGGGGACACAATATTTCAGTCCCCATCATCCATGCTATGTTTTAAAGTTACATATGGCACCCAGACAATATTGAGTACCTTCAGCACTTTCTAATTGATATTTTCTGGTCCAATAACCTTGCCACATCTATACTACTTAATTGCTGGATGATATGTCACCAGAAGATATTCTGGAACATTCTGTAGAATACTCGCAGGGAACTAAAGCAAAGAAGATGATCTCAGTTCAGAAGAAAATTATTTAAGGGAAGACCTGTTTCATTTAAAAGAGATGGATAGAGATATTAAGAAAGATTAGAGAAATGAATTACAGAAACTAAATAATACCAACAATGTTAGAAGATTTTTACAACAGACGAATGTGGTAATCAGGACTTTTAAGAGAAGTTCATGTGATATTCAGAAATAAACAGAATATTTTACTATGCACATAAACTAATAATGGATGAAGTGTTGCAAACAAGAGTAGACTAAAAAAGGAAAGGAAGGAAACAAGTAAAATGCCATCATGGGAGCACGGAATAGCAAAAAAAGTAATCAAGGCAAGAAACGGTCACAGTTAGAAGAATGTATAAAATGGAACAGATCCTCAAAAATACTTAGAAGATAGATGTGGAAAAAAACATGTGGTATAAAAGAAGGACAAGATTTATCATACATTTTCACAAATAATACATTAAGAATCTCAGCACAGGCAGAGAAACTTAGAAGATATGCAGATAAATATAAAGAAAAAGTACAAAATAAGCAAACCATTGATGACCCAAAAGATTTTATAGAGAATTGGGAAGCAAAGTAAAGGAATAGAAGTATGACCAAACAAAAGAAGAAATAGGCTGTTTTCTGGGAAGTATTTATTAAGACTCTGTTGAGCAGAACAAAGATGGTGAATGGTTAGAAGTATTAAAAGAAACAGCAAGGAGCTCTAATGTACAAGATATGATATTGGGTGAAATAACGGCTAGAGAAATTGAGATAAAATTTACAAAAGCTCTTAAACGGAAAACTCCAGGCCAAGATGCACTTCCTAACTTCTGGTTAAAAGTATCACTGTCTTTACATAAAGATTTAGCCATCAGGAATAATTACTTATATATGCATCCAAAACAGACACCAACCTGGTTAACAACAGAAAAATAATCATACTCCTCCTTACACATGCACATGCAAGCCATCATAATAACTGTAGACCAGTAGTCTTGCCTTCCAACAGTATATTAATGATATACTTGAATTGATGCATACAGAGCTTGTAGTCATTTAAAAAAATGTATGGCAACAGAAAAAAATAGGTAACAAAAGAAAATCATGGGGTGTAAGGGGTCATTTGTTAAATAAAGCCATAACAGAGAGTTGTAAAAATTTGTAGAACATATGTATTGCATGGACAGATTACAAAAAAAAATTGACAGTGTCCCACATTCATGAATATAAGAATGCTTACTGATGTATAAGATACACCCTACATCTACATTGATCAATTACATTACAGTGACCATAAAGCACTCTGCAGTTGAAACATGACAAAGTGCCAAAGGGCAAAGTGTTATCCCAGGGATAGAAATTCAAAGGGGATATTCTAGGGTGATTCCTTGTCACCACTGCTGTCTTTTCTTGCCCTTAACCCATTACACTTTTTACTTAACAGATTAGACTATGGTTGCAATTTGCTTCAAAAAACAACCTTTTATAAAGATGTCTCATATACTTTTTGTGTATCACTTAACACTGTATAGTTTATCAGATGAGGATTTGAAAGCACAACTGCAAATGGTTAAAAATTTCTCAAATGATATAAGGATGATTGGTCTTGATAAATGTCCAAAAGGAACATTTAAAACAGGAAAGCTGCATCAGCAAAAAATATCCACCTGGGACAGAAATATGATATAAAGGAACTTGAGCAGGAAGGACTATATAAATATTTGGCAATAGATGAAGAATCAGCAATAATACATGAACAAATGCAAATAAAATTCAATAAGAAATAATTCAGAAGACTAAAACTAATAGTTAATACTGTTTGACATCTAGTGTAGATCAGTATGTATATTGTACCTAGTCACTTTAGTCAGATAGCACATGCATATATGTTACTGAGCACATGCGAAATCAGTGCCATTTTGTATAGTCATTCAGAGTGAGTGCTAGCTTGAATGGAGATGCATATGTGAGTATGTTAGAAGTAACGAGTCAGTCAGTAAACTTATGAAGTTTGAAGTATGTGTTCCAGTTGCACCTTCTGATGTATTTATGTACAATATATGAATTGAACCCATCCTGTGCCTCAGTGACTTGTTTGAATACATGAGACATGCAACATGGTGTCAGAATGGGATCCAAAGTTGAAGGAGCTAGTAAACCATGAGGCACGCACTTAGAAGTGGAGCAATATACAAGAGTGAAATCGCAAATAAGTCATTGGTTATTCAAAGGTACTTAAATTCATTTTAAATGATTTTCAATTGCCAAACATGTGGCATAGCATTTGAAGTGTTCAAAATAATTTCCGAGATATTTGGAATGTCTGAAATAGCGACATAATGATTAAAGTGTTTGAAATAATCTCCAAAATGTTTAAAATGTTCAAAAAGGCTATAATGTCAGAATTTTTTCACAATGTACGACTTTTTCTCAGTAACTATGATTTTTTGATGTGTCTGTAGTACCCAGAATGTTCGAGGTATTTGCAGTGTTAAAGCATTTTCAGAGAGATTGTTGTGCATTTAGACATAATTACAAGTAACAGGTCTATACTTATGTTTAAAAGCAATTTGGTGTTATGGTAGAGGGATTTTGGAGACCTGAACTGCTGGTGTTTGATAATAATATTGCTGAGAACGGGCAGGTATTTTAGCAATAATATGATATTTTTATACTGGCTGCATTTTCTGATAAAGACACACATACAAGAGCATTTATACTTCTCAATTTAGCTGGCACAGAGGCCATTGAGTAAGAATAATCATTTGTGTATGCACCTGCTATGCATTCAGGGGAGGGGGAAAACCACCATATTGTGATACAGGCTGAAATGCAGGAAGACTCTGAGTGTTTAAAATTAAATTTAGAGAAATGTGTAACCCTCAAATGAATATTATAATGGAAATGCACATATTTTACACAAGAAATCAAAAGTCTGGTGAAACTATTGCACCATACATTGCTGACTTCAGAAATAAAGCAAAAACATGCAGATTTGGAGATCTAAGAGATGAATTAATAAAAGACTATCATGCATGTGGTGTTAATAATGATGCAGTGAAAAAGATTTTGCTTTGAGATAATGAATTACCATTGAGTAAAATTATTGAGATTTGTCAAATACACGAGCTTACAGAAAAGCATACAGATATGCTCATGAATGAAAAAAGCATATTTGCAGCATCTGTTAGTGCGAATGTTGATAGTGTGCAACAGAAAGTTAAGATGAAAAAGAAATATAAACCAAAGGGCATTGTCGCAACCAACCTCATTGTTAACTGTTGCAATGTGGAGGCAGTAATGAACATAAATGGGAAAAGTGTTTAGCTTTTGGTCAGCAATGTCACAAATGTAAAAAGTGGAATCATTTCAAAAGGCTTTGCAAGTCTAAAGTGCTGCAGACTTATGTTAAAAGAGACTGTCCAAAGAAGCAAGTAGATCAGATAGAGACTATGCAAAGTCTCAGAGCTGTGAGCAGGTTTTCTACATTGATGGTGTCTCTGCAATCAATAAAACAGTTAACACAGTTGACTTATCAGTTGGCAGCAAAGAGTGAGATATTTTGTGCTGTACAAATTAATGGGAAAATTGTAGAGCTTAAAGTAGACACTGGATCTAAGTGCAACGTTATAGCAGCACAAATGTTTGCTAAAGTAAAAGCTGGTGAGAAACTTGATTTGACAAACTGTGCAAAACTAGTTGCTTATGGTGGTGAAGAGATTCAAACTGATAGTGCAGCAGTCCTTTCATGACATTCTGCTGGGAACAGCTATGACTTGCATTTTTACATAGTCAAAAGACAAGCGCAGTCATTGTTAGGTCTCAAAGACAGTCTGAGAATGGGACTGATTTAATTTAATAAAGAGGCTCACCATATAAGTCTGAATAACAATGATAGTTTTACACAGAATATGAATATGCTGATATTTTCAAAGATGAGCTTGGTTTACTTCCAGTCAGTTATTCCATAAAGTTAAGCCATCAAGTAGTACCAGTTGTCAGACCAGTATACAAGATTCCAATAGCAATGCAGAGTAAAGTAAAAGCAGAACTAGAAAAAATGGTGAATTTAGGTGTCCTTACTCTGTTAGAAGAACTGAATGAATGGGTATCCTCCATGGTCATACCTCATAAGAAAAGCTCAGATGGTATTCGAATATGTATTGATCCAAGAGAATTAAACAAAGCACCTAAGTGTCCTCATCATCCAATGTGTACAGTAGAAGTAGCCACTCTCATGCCAAATTGCCCTTTTTTCTCAGTCTTAGATGCAAAAAGATGTTTTTTGGCAAATTTCACTGGATCTCAAATCTTCATTGTTGACTATATTTGGTACACCATTTGGTAGGTACAGATTTTTGAGAATGCCCTTTAGAACCAATTGTACCAGTGAAGTCTTTCAATGTACCATGGAACACATTTTTTCTGGTTATCTATCTGCAATTATAGTACATGACATTATTGTTGGAGGCAATGGTGAAGACAAACATGATAGAAACCTCAGGAAAGTGCTAGACTGTGCACGTGAAGTAAATTTTAAACAGAATCCTCAGAAATGTAAATTCAAACTGAAAGAAGTTACTTATGTAGGACATTTGTTTATCAGTTCTGACTTGCAACAAAATCTGTCTAAGCAAGAAGCAATTCTTGAAATGCCAGTTCATGAGAATAACATCTTTACAATGTTTTCTAGGTATGGTCAACTATTTAGGAAAGTTCATCACAGACTTGAGTGAGCTTCCTGCACCATTATGTGAACTGACACCCAAACATGTAAACTAGTCCTGGTTGGAACAACACCAAAGGGCATTTGATATTCTGAAGAAGAAAATTGCCAATCCACCCACCCTGAGATATTATGATATCCATAAACCTGTAACGCTTTCCTGTGATGCTTCAAAGTATGGCGGTGCAGTATGTTTTCAAGAACGTATGCCCGTTGCTTATGCATCAAGAACTTTAACCCAAACAGAGACACATTAGGCACAAATAGAGAAAGAACTTTTGGCAGTAATGTTTGCATGTTTGAAATTCAGTGATTATACTTATGGCAGACCTATCCAAATAGAGACTGAGTACCGTGACAATTTTGAAAAAGCCACCTCAATTGGATTGCAAAGCATAATGTTAAAATTGTAAAAGTACAATTTCAATATACAAAAAGAGCAAACACTTGTACATTATTGATGCTTTGTCACATGCATCCAATCAGCAGAGCAGTATGAAAATGAAACAGCAGTCTTTGAAGTCATTGAAGTCAGACATTTTTCATCATCACACCTTGATGAACTAAGAAATCACACAGCTTCAGACTCAGTTCTTCAGAAGCTGAAAAATATCAGTCAAGGATGGCCAATGCAACAAACCAGTTTACCACTAGACATACAGCAGTATTTTCCTTACAGTGATGAGCTCATCATGATGGAAGATGGAATCATCATGAAAGGTCTAAAAGTGATAATTCCTAAAGCATTACGACAGGAATATATCAATATTTTGCATCGTGGTCACCCAGGTACTGGTTCAACCAGAAGAAGCCAAGAAGCATTGCATTTTGGCCTTCTATGTCCAAAGATATAGAGGAGAAAGCTCTGGCATGTTCAATTTGCAACAGCACCAGACTGCATCAACAACACCAAAAAAAAAAATGTTTTCAGCTACACCAGATTCCTGAATTATCATGGTAAATGGTTGCTACAGATATTTTCAAATGGAATGGTCAGCATTACTTAGTGTTAGTAGACTCTTACTCACACTGGTTTGAAATTGACCTACTTCCTAACTTGGCATCCATCACTGTCATTATAAAATTGAAGAGACATTTTTCTGTCCATGGTAGTCTGCACAAAGTCATGTGTGACAATGATGCACAGTTTACAAGTCATCAGTTTAAGATATTTGCTGGGTCTTGGGACTTTTTCATATTACCAGTAGTCCTGAGCATCCACAGTCCAACAGGTTAGCTGAATATGCTGAGTGCAAAATGGTTGTTGGAAAAATCCAAGAGAGATGGTATCGATGTTTTCCTTAACTTACTCAATCTCAGAAACATTCCTCAAGACAACTTGCTTGGTCCACCTGCTCAGAGACTGATATCCAGGCAGACTAGAACAACTCTTCCAATTGGTAAACAATTTTTAGTACCAAATGTGAAGAACAATAAAGTGGTCAAGGCTCAACTTTAGAGAAAACATCAGTCACAAAAGTTGTACTATGATAAGACCAGTAATTCCCTTATACCATTATTACAAAGAGAAGTTGTGAGAATGCAAACAGCTAAAGCATGTGACCAAGTGGGAATCATGAAGAACATTTTGAAGAACTGAGAACTTACATCATACAATCAGAAGAAATGGATTTCAGAAGGAATTGAAGACATGTGTTACCCGTTTCCAAACCAGTGATGCAGCAGATTGCCTGTGCCAAGGACTCTAATATCCAGAGTGACTCTACATGTGTTTGAACTCAAAAGCACAGTATGCTTCTTTCAAACATTTTTCATGTAATCCTTGATGTTCCAGTTTTGAAAGAATCCCCAGATACTGTCCCTGTTGCTAAACCCAGTCAGAATTTCTATGTTACCAGATCAGCTAAAATTTCCAGACTGAATCCTAAATATACAGTGACTTGGACATGAACTCACTATTGTTTACTGAAATGTTGATATAATGTCTAGCTCTCAAAATTGTCTGTTCTCCTATTTTGCAATGTTGAACAAAATTAAAGAGGGAGGATGTAGACCAGTGTGTATATTGTACCTAGTCAGCCACTGTAGTCAGAGAGCACGTGCATATGTTACTGAGCACTTGCAAGATCTGTGCCATTTTGTATAGTCATTCAGAGTGAGTGCTAGCTTGAATGGAGATGCACATGTGAGTGAAGTAGCAAGTCAGTCAGTCAGTAAGCTTGTGAAGTTCGAAGTATATGTTCCACTTACAGCTCCCGATGTGTTTATGTACAATAAATTACTTGAACCCATCCCATGCCTCAGTGTCTCATTTGAATACATGAGACATTCATCATCTAGGAATAAAATCTAAGCTATAAACTGATTTGATCTTCTTGTTCTAACTTACAAATATGGGGTGATTAACTGCCCACAGCAATACTGGATCAACTGGAGTTGAAAACAAGAAAAATAATTTATGTTTATCAAATGATAAAATAAAATCACTGTATATCAAGATTACAATTTCTTGCACTGAAGGAAATATTGGCCTCCTCAAAATTAATTGCCTATATAGGTATGCAATTGTAGGACATTATGCATATCTGCCAACCATGTCAGATCCAAACATAGTGAACATTTTAAAACATGAGGACAGGCAGTCTAAGATAACATCTTTGCTTATTTTAGCAGAAGCATTTCAGTATCAAGCAGCAATAGAAATAAAACTAGAAGTAGACAAAAATCCAACATCAACTGAATGTGCCATAAAAAAAGAATAGAAGGAAAAGGATCAGACAAGAAGAAAAGAAAACTGAAAATCCATGAATACAGTGGCAAGTACAGGCATCTCCTGGAATGATGCCATGTTGAATATGATTTGATGCAGGAATGGTTAAGCAAAAGTGAACTGAAACCAAAAGATGAAAGAGTACAGAAGCAGCTGAGAAGCACTGGAAACATGAACCACAAAGCATTATAGGGAGTGATGAAGTCTATATCACATGGCATCACCCATTATTAGCAGTTCAAAAAACAGATATGAGAAAAATCTGATATAGCAGTCCATGAAAAATCCAAAACTAGCATTGATCACTGAAAGTGCTACTCCCGGTGATTACAGTGTTTTATGTACAGAAAGAGACAAAGTTATAAAATTCCACAATTTTAAGGCAGAAACTAGAACACTGTGGAAGAAAGATACCTAGACAGTTCTAATATTAGTAAGAGCAGGAGGACTAATGAAAAGGAATTTGCAATAATACTTAATATTCTTCCAATACATGTAACTCTGTAAGAATTGCAGATGGAATCAATTCTGGACACACTGTTGCTGCTGAGAAGACTAATCTTGGCTAACATCACAGACTGAAAAATACGACTTTCATGAGCTATTATCATACTCTGACTTAAGAATGGGGTCCATTCCAGTCATGGTTTTAGTAGCCCAGTAGACATTGGAGAAATTAACCCTGGAGAGACCTTATCTACAAAACTGTCCCACTCCCTCTTATTGCTTCTGATACTATCTATTCAAAGGAATGCATTTTCACTGGATTCAGGAATTCCTCAAAGTATAGTGTTCTTTCAACTGTTCAACAATATTATCAGCTGAGGCTAACATTTCTCCACCCCTGCTGAGAACAGCCAGGCAATATAGTCTCACCTCCAATGTTAATGGATAGTTTTCCAAAGCTATTTGAGGATATATGAAAGTCATTCTCTGTATCATCACCAAATTCTTCAAACCTATTTCTTAATTGTTGCCACTACTATAATCATGGCCTTCCTGTGTTGTTAGCACCAGAATGTCAAAGTTGGTGAGACCCGTGAGACTCATTGTGACCACTGCATGGAAGATCATTCCCTCTAATCTGACAGCTTATCTCACCTCTGTCAACCAACATGTGCTAGGGTTAACACTATCACAAGCACAAAGAATCTCTCAGCCACAATACTTTGCTGTCAATATCCCTCGATAAGATTTATTATATATTCTTTTTTTTCTTGCTAATATCCTGTTTCATGTACCATAACTTTTAAATTATGATGATACTGTGAACGTGATCACAGCATAAATCCATCAATATACAAAATCAATACTGACCATATTTATTATAGGATCAAAATCACACACCTACTCTAAATGGTGAGCCATGTTACTATGACTTCCTTAACAGCATTCGGCATCTCTTTCTCATGACTCCTCATACCCCATCTTAAGAGACAAACTATTCTCTTCCAGTCACAATGTAGGGCAAGAGTTCTCCCTACCCTTGGATACATATTTGTCTATACTCAGTCTTTTCAGTTTAAGACAGTTCAGTAGTTAGCAAGACCACCAAGATCCACCATATCTTGGCCCATGTTGATTTCATATCTGTTTTTCTCCCTTCTGACTTACTTTATCCTAATCACTACAGAAAGACAGGAGGAAAAAAATATGATTTCACTTAGCAAAAAAGTATATGCCAGTCATAATGTTTATCATCATAATTTTCCTCTTAGGAAAGGCTATCACCCTACACATAACTGTTTTACATGTTCATAGCTTCATAAGTTTTTATTTAGGTATCTTCTAAATGTTGACAATATATAATTAATCAATGGGATAGAGAAGCATTTATTTTCACTACTCAGACACTAATCTTTTAATATCCAAAATAATGTATTGTAAACAATTTGTACGTGCAGATCAATCAGTGATTTATTGTTACTTAATATTTTTTCATGAATTAATTTTCACTTAGAATCATATGAATTATTTACCCATTGGGCCATCATTTTTTTTTTTCAAAACAGGTTTATTGTTTTAACATATAAGAGAAATATCATAACAATTTTATACAAGTAATTAAAAATAGGTATTATTATAATATTCAACAAAACAACTAAAGTATTTACAAAGACATCCACTACAATCAGATCAATTAATTAAACTAAAATACCGTGCTATTGAAATTAGAATTTTTTTAACACATTTTGTAAATTATCCCATACAATATAATATGATGTTTTTCTAGTTGTTCTCATTCTAATTGTGCTTATTTCCATATGGCACATTATATTCATAACATTTTTAAATTCATTGAACGAAGGAGGTGTATCTGAAATCCAATTTCTAGTTATTATTTTCCTGGCCACTGCTAGGATAGACCATAACAAGGGAAGCTTAATCTTTTTAACACATTGAGGTACAGGTGTGTTGAATAATATAAGAGACTTAGAAATAATGAAATTATCTGTAAAAAGAGCCTGCAAAAATTCATTAATTGACTTCCAGTATTCTTTCAACTTCATACAGTCATAAAACATATGAGCCCAGTCAGCATTAATTTCTACATTACATCTCTTACATAGATTATCTTTATTATTTATTTTATTCATCATCAAAGGTGTATAAAAAAGATCTATGTAAAAATTTCCATGTATAAAGTCTCCAGACAATGGAAAATGTAGTTCTATAAGCAGATTCCAATATATATTATTTATCTTGTTGAGTTGGTGGGTCCCCATTAATAGAGGTGAAATAATTCCAGTATGAATCTACACTGTAAAAAGTTTCTTGTCTGATAATTTTATGTATATATGAAAGTTTACCTTTATCAGAAACTTTATGCTGTAAATTTAATATCAAGTAATCAATCAGTTTTGGAATAGATTCTTTAACTGTTATAGACATTAGATCTATTCTATCAATGAGATGTTGTCTAAAGATCTGAACCTCTAACCAGCAAGTTTCTCTTAGATCAAATTCTTGTTTTAAGAAATCTAGATTTTTAACTTTATTATCAGATATCAGCTGATACCAGTACTTTAGATCATTATCTATAGCTAAATGAGCTCCTTCAGAAGTAGATGACATAAGCATACCCTGAGTATACATTATAGGAATACAATAAAATTCCATTCCCTATACTTAGGGTGCATGAATATAAAGTTACGATAACTAATAATAATATTTAATGGGTAACAAACCATATGTTTAGGTGTAATAGGTGAAGTACAAAATTCCTTTAGCAACCACAACATGGAGTTATTTAAAATCATATTTTTATGTGTTAAGGAGATTTTCATGAAGTGCATACTAATTAGCTCCCAATAATCTTTCCATTTTGCGATATATGACTGATCTATTAATAAAGTAATAACTTTTATAATAGAAGAGATAATATATAAATTAAAGTCTGGAAAAGAAATACCCCTTGAGACCAGCTATTAGTATGTTTCTTTAATGCAATCCTAGGTCTATTAGGTGCCCATAAGAAATTTAACATTAGTGTATTCAGTTTCTTGATAATTATTTTTGTAGGTGAAAGTATTATTGATTGTATTAAGTATAAAATCTTGGGGAATATTATCATTTTAATAATTGTAAGTCTCTCCTCCATAGTAAAAAACATATTATTCCAGGTATTAAAAAGATTTTGTATATTAAGAAAACAGGTATTATAGTTATTATATATAATAGATTTAATATCTTTAGATAGTATTATACCTAAGTTATCTGACCTGAATTGGGTACATATTTAGTAAAATCACTAATGAGAATATTTTTTCGTGTATATATAGGTAGTATTTTAGTTTTTTCTTCATTGAATATTAAACCAGAAATACTTTTAAAATTCATCATTTTATCAAATAAAGACTGCATAGAAGAATTAGATCCTGCTGATGTAATTAGAACATCATCTGCAAAAAGTTGAATTTTTGATGTTGTATTTTCGTCTATTTCAAAACCCTCTATGTCAGTACTGTTTCTAATCAAATTAGCCCGAGACTCCATTACTAAAGTGAATAATAGTGGAGAAAGTGGACATCCTTGCTTTGTACCTTTAAGAATGGGTATTTTTTGTGAAACATATGTTCCTACCTTAATATAAGCCAGCGTTCCTTTGTATAAATGCTCAATTAAATTTACAAATGCATCAGAAAGGTGTGTGCATTTCAGTAAGGTAAACAGATAGTCCCAACTTACTGAATCAAATGCTGAACCTATATCAAGACTAATAAGTGTTAAATCTTTCTTTTTCCTATATGCAAAATCAATTAATGTTAAAGTTCTTCTTATATTATCAAAAGTATTTCTATTTACAATGAAGCCCGTCTGATCTATATCTATAATGCCGGGGATGATTGTCTTCAATCTATCAGCAAAAATACTCATAAACATTTTATAATCAACATTAAGTAATGAGATGGGTCGATATGAAGAACATCTAGTTGGATCTTTATTAGGTTTTAAAATTGGTGAAATAAATGTATATTGCCAAGATGGGGGGGTTATTAACTCAGTTTGGGCCAAAATAAAACCTTATGTATTAATGAATATGTAGTTTTAGAAAGGATTTTATATATCTCTGGTATAATACCATCATTACCCAGTGCTTTGTTTGATTTAAGCTTATTTATTTGTGTAATAACTTCTGTATATGAAATACTCTTGTCCAATAATTTAATATGTTGTTTATTAAGCTTTTTATTCATGTTTGTGGTTATAAACTCCTTTATTTTATCTTTAGGTTCCATGTTAATGTTGTTATGGCTAATCTTGTGAAAGTGATTTCTAAATTCATCCAGTATTTCTGGTATACTAGAAACATTCTTCTTTTTCCTTAGAGAAAAGATTTCTTTGATATGGTTTTGTTTATTCAATCTTTTTGTTTTATTTTTAAGTCTATGTAAGTATTTGGGGCTTATTGAATAAGACAAAAATTTGTATTTCTCTAAAGTTATTTTAACTTTATGAGTTAAAATTTCTTTGTATTTCTCATTTAGTTTGTTTATTTCTTCAATAACTTTCTTGTCCATAATATTTTCTTCATTATTATGTTTATAAGAGTCTAATTTACTTTGAATATCTAACAATTCCTTATCCCAAGATTTCCTTTTATTATTATACCATCTGATACGTTGTCCATATAGATATGATTTTAAGGCATCCCAAACATAGACAATGGAGACTTCAAGAGTATTATTTATGTCTAGAAAATGTTGTACTTCTGAAAGTATATATTCTTTATAGTCTTTTAGCTGAGTTAAGTATGCTGGTATCCTTTTGATCTGAACATTATGAGTATTTTTTATCATGAATTCAAAAACAATTGAGTTATGATCAGATATAGGACATGAAATGATTTTGGAATTAATTAAATCTGTTACCATCTGGTTAGAAATAAAGACCCTATCTATTTTTGAATAAGTTTTGTATCTGTTAGAAAAAAAGGTGTATGGTAATGATTTTGAATCTATCTGATTATTAATATCATTCAAATGATAAGAATTAGTAAAATCATTTAAATGTTTTGCATTAGATGTAATTCTTCTTTTCCTTATAGTGGTAGTATCACTTTCATGTAGTATACAATTAAAATCACCAGCTAAAATAATATCCCCTATAGAGAATGATATGATCTTATGAATATGATGTTTCACTGTATTAATACCAATTCCAGGAATCCAATATACATTAATTAAAGTGTAAGTCTTCCCATTAATTTGTATTGTAACCATACAAAACATTCCTTTGTCATCCTGAAAAGACTTAATGGTTTTAGGAATGGGCATACTTTTATTCCATAAAATAGCCACTCCTCTTTTTTTCTGAGTGTGCTCTGAACTAACCAATAATGTATACTTATTAGTGGCTAGTTTATCAATATCTTTTTTCAAGAGATGGGTTTCTTGCAGGAAGACTAGATTGGCCTTGTGTAAATTAATGTATCTTATTAGGCTTGCCCTTTTACACGGATTATTCAATCCATTAATGTTTAAAGAAATTCCTTTTAAAGATGTCATTTGGCATTTTTAAAACTCAAGAATCTTATGATCAAAATAACAAATAACAAGATAAATAATGTTACATCTCCTCTTTTAGGTGTACCTTTAAATATAGCTGTATTTATTAAATCTCTTATGGGATTTTGTATAGGATTCAATTTTGTTTGTAGTGACAATGAGTGTACAAAATATATTGTGGATGTCAAAACTATATACATATAACAATGAACAAGTGAAAATAATGTAAGGATTAAACCTTGCATCCAGCCTGGAGTTGAAAACTCCAACTTAGAGTAGTATTTACTACTCAAGTTAACCCCCTACCCTAAGCAGCAGTACCTCAGCTATCACCTTATCAATTTAATACTAGTTATATTTAACTGAGGTTAACAGTTTTCAATTCAATTATCTATCAAGACAAAACTACACATTTGGTAAAACAGCATCATATAAACTAAAATAAACTTTTTTTTTTTTTTTAAAAAACTGTTCATATTACTATATAGATCTATGTAATATATAACACTTGTATTCAAATAGCATTCAAATAATCTTGATGTTAGAAATCAAGAGGAGATAAAATTAGGTTCTAACATTCATTTAAATAAAAAACGTTGGCTAATATGATTCAGACATTACATATATTAAGATGCATCTATTTTCTGTCATGTGAATACTATTAACAGCTTCCAAAAAAAAAAATCTTGAATTGTTTGTATATGAGCATTTACTTAAACTCATTATTGTCAATAGAGTAAAATATTGTATTCATAAAAATTATTATAAATCATATTGCATAGTTATGCAAATTCTCAGAAACACTTGCATTATTAAAAAAAAGCCATCACACACATACACACAGACACACACACACATACATACACACACACATACACATACACACACACACACACACACACACATATATATATATATATATATATATATATATATATATATATATATATATATATATATACATCTGATCTCACTGAGTTATGTCCTTGTTGAGCACTATCCTACTTGCTGTCCCTAGAATAAATCTGTCTGCTTTATAGAAAATAATGCACAGCAAACACATTTTAGTAACCAGATTTTACAATCATGCTAACCTACTGCTTTAAAATATATCACATGACATTTCTTCCAGAATAGAATTATAAAATTGTTTATGCTTGTCAATCAGATGAATTAAATGAATTATAATAAAGTATATGTTTGGAACAGAAGTTTTTAACACAGATTATTATGCTGCTGTTAAGTAGATTTTCAAAAACATTTAAATAAATGTTTCATTTTATATGCCTTCTAAAATAAGACATTTACTTACTTCAAGAAACTACATCATTTAAACTCATTATAACTGACATTTTATGAATAGAGTATTTTTCCTGAATCTGTGGTGTGTCAGTATGATAACTAGGTCAGAGGTTATACTAACTGCTTTCAGTTTCTCTGTGAGAATTCTGTGAGTTGAAGCTTTTGAAGTAGTTCATGGACACTGTGCATGAGACAGCCCACATCCCAGATTGTCTCCCTTAACATTTTGGCGGAAACTTATTAAAACTTGTGGCAAACATTCATTTTGTCAATAGAGTAAAATATTGTATTCATAGAAATTATTATAAATCATATTGGATAGTTATGCAGATTCTCAGAAACACTTGCATTATTATATATAAAAAAGCCATCACACTTACACACACACATACACATACATACACACACACACATACACACACATATATATATATATATATATATATATATATATATATATATATATATCTGATCTCACTGAGTTGTGTCTTTGTTGAGCACTATCCTACTTGCTGTCCCTAGAATAAATCTGTCTGCTTTATACAAAATAATGCACAGCAAACACATTTTAGTAACCAGATTTTACAATCATGCTAACCTACTGCTTTAAAATATATCACATGACATTTCTTCCAGAATAGAGTTATAAGATTATTTATGCTTGTCAATCAGATGAATTAAATGAGTTATAGTAAAGTATATGTTTGGAACACAAATTTTAACACAGATTATTATGCTGCTGTTAAGTAGATTTTCAAAAACATTTAAATAAATGTTTCATTTTCTATGCCTTCTAAAATAAGACATTTACTTACTACAAGAAACTACATAATTTAGACTCATTATAACTGGCATATTTTATGAATAGAGTATTTTTCCTGAATCTGTGGTGTGTCAGTGTGATAACTATGTCAAAGGTTATACTAACTGCTTTCAGTTTCTCTGTGAGAATTCTGTGAGTTGAAGCTTTTGAAGTAGTTCATGGACACTGTGCATGAGACAGCCCACATCTCAGATTGTCTCTCTTAACATTTTGGCGGGAAACTTATTAAAACTAGTGACAAACATTCATTTAGTAGTGTAAATGCATGTAAACATGACAAAACCTTCACAATGTATTCCACAGACCATTACAGCCTCTTACTTCTTTTCAGAAAGAGAAACAAATTGAATCACAGCTTGCCATTAAATCTTCAGATATTTTGACTGGTTATGAAACAAAACATTATAACTGACATATTTTATGAATAGAGTATTTTCCTGAATCTGTGGTGTGTCAGTGTGATAACTATGTCAAAGGTTATACTAACTGCTTTCAGTTTCTCTGTGAGAATTCTGTGAGTTGAAGCTTCTGAAGTAACTCATGAACACTGTGCATGAGACAGCCCACATCTCAGATTGTCTCTCTTAACATTTTGGCGGGAAACTTATTAAAACTAGTGACAAACATTCATTTAGCAGTGTAAATGCATCTAAACATGACAAAACCTTCACAATGTATTCCACAGATCATTACAGCCTCTATGTAAGTGAAATTAAGCCCAAAATTACCAACAAGCAATAAAACTCAGCATTCTTCTCCCAACTCAATTTTCATACAAATCCTATTATTCACTGTGCCCACACAATCAAAAGCATTTCTATATATTAATAAAGAAAAGAAAAAGAGAGTAGAAAATAAAAGGAGTGAGGCAGAAATAAAAAATGTAAGAGAAAGCTGTAAGAAGTATATACAATGGAATGTTACTTACTGTTTATATTAATAGAGTTAAAAATAAAACATATTATTTACTCTTACTTAGTTCTGATTATTATTAGTTAAAGCATAACAGATTATTTACAAACAGGCATAAGCAGTATAATCAAGAAAGTATAATTAGAAATAGCATTTGAAGAACTTATAAAAACTTTTACAAGGAATAAATATTTTATTATTCTATTAATGATATTTTCATTACTGTTCTCTCCCTGCCCTCCCCCACCCTTTACCCACTACATAATCTAAATAGAATGTCATTGTTTAAACAAATAAAATAATAAAAGGAGAAGGAAAAAAAAGGTAAAGATAAAAAAATGTATCAAATTACTAACCTTACTTCTTTTCAGAAAGAGAAACAAATTGAATCACAGCTTGCCATTAAATCTTCAGGTATTTTGACTGGTTATGAAACAAAACATTTCTTTGCACATAGAGAATAACTTTGATTAAATCTTTTCCAAAATATTTGTGGCTTTCTGGAAATGCAGGAACTATATTCAAAAGATTAATAATGAACTAAAATGATGAGAGAGAAAAAACATATAACAAATCATTTGTTTTTAGTCTCTTCTTCTTCTCTGAAGTCTTCCACGAAGCTTCAGTTGCCAATCTCTTTAATGAAGAACTAGCCCATTCCATTTCTTCTATTTTATCCAAAATCCTTTTTTCTTTGACAAACAGTAAAGCAGAGTCTAAATCATCGAAAACCTTAGGACCATCAGGAAGGAAGATTTTAAGCTTGGCAGGAAACAGAAGGTATGTTTTAAACTGTGCTTTTTAAGCTCCCTTATTAGTGGCAGAAAAACTTTTCTTTTAGCTATTACCATGGAAGAATAGTCATTGTCAAAACGCACAGTTGTCTCATTAATCTTAACAGGAGCTTTAGCCCAAGCAGATTTAAGAACCATTTCTTTATCAAAAGATGATAGAAATCTAACTATAACTGATCTAGGATATTTTTTGTTAGAGTTAGTATTAGCTATAGATCTATGTGCTCTTTCGATACCAAAAGAGAATGCTTCTTGTAAGTCTAAAGTTTTAGGGAGCCAAGTTGTTAAAAAAGAAGTAATATTGTTACCTTCAATAATTTCTGGCAGTCCAAAAATCCTAATGTTATTGCACCTAGATCTATTTTCCAGGTCATCCAGCTTTGTTTGTAAATGTGTATTTTGTTTCAGCAGAAACTCAATGTTGATTTCCTCTTCTTGGATTCTATTTTCCATGTCATTCACAGCTTCTTCTATGCCTGTCATCTGGTTCTTCTGTTGTTGCAGGTCTGTATGTAACAGGTCTATTTGTTTTGTAGTTTTTTCTATGAAGGTGTCTATTTTAGTATCCATTTTATCCATTTTATCAGTAAGTTGCTGGATTATAATTATCAGAGACTGAAGTTCTTTCTTGATGCTGGAGTCTTGAGAATTTGTCTTACTGGAACTCATTTCAGACTGATAAACTGACAGGAAAATTTCCACAGTGATTTCTGACAGGAATATTGTTAAGATTTCCTTTCTTTTTTAGATATAGTTCAAGAACTATATAAAACAAACGTATTTAGAAAGAAAATTACTTCAAAAATTAATTTTTTAAGTAATTAATTCCTGTCAGTGTAATGAAATTGGTGGAGCTGAAGAAATCTGCTGCTATCCTGTGTTCATCCTTGGCCACGCCCCCATTGGGCCATCATTTAAATACTTGCTGCTTTTAAGTACAAATCAAAATTAGGAAGCTAATACCATCGTCTTCCAAGTTTTTCATATGCCATTCTAATGAAAACTTATGTTTATTAAAGAGCCATAAAAGTAATATAGAATTTATTTTTTTTTTACTTTTATTTGGGGATATGACTAAAGACTGAATATAAAAAATATAAAACAACATTTTTGGTAATATTATAATTTTTATTATCATAAGCCTATCTACCATAGTGAAGAACAGTTTATTCTAACTAGAAATAAGTTGTGTGATTTTTATTAGTTATATAAATATCATTAAGTAATATTGGTTCTTTAGTACTTGAAGTTATAGTAACCCCCGAGTACTTAATTTGATTATTATCCCATCTAAAATTACTATACTTTTTTAGGTCTGATTTTAGATCTTTGTTACTTAAAAAATGTATTAGTTTTGTTATAACTGAATTTCAATCTAGAAATATCTTCAAAGCATTCCATGGCTTTCATTATATGTTGTAATGATGAATCAATATTACCAACAGTTAATAATATGTCATCTGCAGATAAATGTATTCCGGAGGAGTAATCACATTGATTGAAAAACCTTTTATATTTTTATTGGATCTGCTGTGAATTGCAAATGTTTCAATACATAAAGCAAATAACAACAGAGAAAGAGGGCATCCCTGTTTTGTACCCTTTAAAATTTTAAAAGATTTGGATAGGAAAGAACCCATTTTGATAAATGCAGATGCATTTTTATATAACATCTTGATTAAGTTTATAAATTTTACAGAAAAATTATATTCTTTGAGAACTTTAAAAAAACAATTCCAGTTTATAGAATCACTTTGTCCAAATCTAAACTTACAATTAAAAGCTCTTTTTTTCTGTTTGTTAGAAAAATCTATTAAGGTGTTAAATCTAATAATGTTATCATACACTCTTTTAATTAATATAAAACATGTTTGATCATTGTTAATAATTACATCCAAAATATTATTTAGTTTCTTTGCCAGTATTGACATAAATATTTTATAATCTATGTTTGTAAATGAAATAGGATGATAGGAGGAACAAAATTCAGTGTCTTTATCTTGCTTTAGTATTGGAGAAGCAAGTAGATATCTCCAATATTCTGGTACTTTTGAGGTATATTTAACATCATTAAATGCTTTCACCAAAATCTTTAATATATTTTCTGGCAAAACTTGCATAGTTCAGGGATTAGTCCATCCAAATCTGGAACTTATTTTTAACTTGATCTTTAATTTCCTTAAGCAAAAAAAGTGTCAATACTATTTCTTTGTTGTTTAGTTATCTTATTGGTAATGTTTTCATTTAGAAAGCTTGCAAGACTGTTGCTATTTATCATATTACTATTATTATTATTCCTTTATTCATAATTCCTAAGATATTCTAATATATCCTCTAAACCAGTAACCATTTTATTTTTACTTCCATATTTATATGAAATCTCCTAGATATGATTTAATTTGTTTTCTTTGATCTAGTGGCTAGTCTATGTAAACTGTTAAAATTTACTGAAGATTGTAATTTTATTTTTTCTAAATTTATAGAAATCTTATGACTAAGGATATCCACATATTTTTGATATAATGTTTTTAATTATAAATTATTAGTTTGCTCATTTGGTTTAATTTTCGACTTTAAAGTACCTGCATTAGTTTTTGACTGCTTTAATTCTCTATCTCATTCTCTTCTTTTACATGCATACCAGTTTTTAATTTTACCATTTAAATCTACTTTCAAGGAGAGTCTATATTAAGTGATCGAAACTTTAGGTAATTGAATACCTAAAGATCGACACCTAAACAGTGAAAGCTGTAAATATTGAAGGGCCACTTCCGTGAATTCTTTCGTAGGAAAATAATTTGCTTGGCCATTATCATGAATCTGCCCTTTTCTCCACTGCAGAGCGATCTCGGGAGTTGGTATATTTAGTTAGTGGAGGTGTGGGGCAAAGCCCCCCCCCCCACCATGATTAAGGTTTGAAATTTTTTTCTCCAGCCAAGTGAATTCTTTCCCTATGAAAGAATTCACGGAAGTGGCCAGTTGATGTTATAGCTTTTGCTGTTCAGGTGTTGAGCTTTAGGAATTCAGTTACCTAAAGCTTCAAGTTTATAATATAGACCCTTTCAAGAAATCCCAATGAATGATCTCATTAACTTCTCCATTATTGTTAAACTCTAAGAAGGTATTAATTTCATTAATAAACCAGTCTTTAAAACATTTCATTTTTGTTATATATGTAGGAAGCCTATCGCATATTATAATATTATTAGACTTTAATGTATGATTAAAAATGACTGCATTGGCGTCAGTTAACGGACAGGAAATAATTAATACATGTTCAGTTTTAGAGTATGTCATTTCATACAAAAACCTTGTCTGTATTGGTTTGAGTGGCAAATCTGAAAGAATATTATGCATAATTAAGAGATTTAGATAGTTTCAAATCATAAAGGTTTCTTAAGTTCATTATACTACTGAAGTGACTAAAATGTTTTGCAACTAATGATAATCAAAATTTTATATTAGCAGTGGTGTCATTCTCTGATAACACACCTGCTATAATTACTTCACCCTTCATATAAAGAGCTATAGTATCTAAATACTTTTTAGAGACTTTTGCTCCAGTTCCAGGAATCCAGTAAGAGTTAACATATGTATAATACTTTCTTTCACTTTCTATTACCACCAAACTTAGCAACCCATCCTTATACGAATAGGAATCAATCACTTTTGGCATATTCACTGAATTTTTCCATAATATAAGTGTGCCTATTTTTTTTTTTTTTGTTCTATAGTAAGACACAACTAAGATAGAATAATCTTTTAATAACATTATATCTACCTCTTTGGCTAGCAAGTGTGTTTCTTGCAAAAAACAATATCAACCTTATGAAGATTCATGTATTTCAAAAGACTACTTATTTTTACTAGGTTTTTTAAACCATTACTGTTCAATGATATACATTTATAACCTGCCATACTAAACAAAACATTATATATTAATGTGACTTTATATATAAAACAGATAAGAATATTTCTATTTATAATGTACCATGACATGGACAAGAACATAATCAATAAAACTACATAACTAATACTAAGAACAAAACTACCTCATCATGAAATAACACATTACTAGTTTGATGATGTAATCATACAAACTTCTCTAGCCTTGCCATAAACTATGTAGCTTAATTTTATTGCTACTACTTCTAAATAAATGCTAACATCAGTTTAAAATTATATATTCAAACTCGTTCATTTTCATAGTCCAAACATATTAACTTGTTTGTTTCTGATAACTTGTTGCAGTTAAACACTTTCTGCAGAGGCTCCTTTAGCTGTTTAAAACTTTCATTAAAAGGCTCACTGCTGCTTTTCTGCTGTGAGAAACATTTCTTCATTTTGTTTCTAAGTAGTGTGGATATTTGTAGCATTATCCATATTCAGGCTTGTATTTGGGCCTAGTGTTTGTGGAGACTGTGTGTCTGAGCACATATTCAGGGACATCTTGGCTTAGCCAAAGCCATCAGGCATTTCAGTGAGAGAGAATTGTTTAAGGTCATTGGTTGACTGAGGTCACCTGGACTACAGCTTAGACTAAGCACCTCACTGGTTCTTTTGAGCTTTTTGTTTCTTAAAAGTTGTCTCAGGTTTCAACTTTCTGTTACCTAAGAAGTTAAGTTGTGAGTGTTTCTGCCATTTCACACTGAGCTAATCGAAGGAAGGACACTGAGCAAACTCGGATCTATAATATATAAAATTAAGTATCTTGTTTTTTTTGCTTATTTTTTCAAGATATTTATAGAACTTTGTGTACTGTATATTTTTCTAGCTAGTTTAACTATTTGTGAGGTATTAACTGGCAATTGTCCACTTTTATTAAGCATCTGTTGGGTTGTTTGTTTCTGATAACTTGTTGCAGTTAAACACTTTCTCTAGAGGCTCCTTTCTCACTGCTGCTTTTCTGCTGTGAGAAACATTTCTGCAGTTTGTTTCCCATCCTCCCACCCTATTGGTATGGTGTTCTTGTAGCTTGTGGCTTTGCAGTTGCCCGCCCTACTGTAAATTTGATCTGGGACCCTCCTCCCAGTCTAGTGTCATTACCTCATTTTACCCAATACAGGGAGAACATTTGAGAAGGCCAATCAGCTTAGTTTCTGCTACTTCTTTCTCTCTTTCCACTAAAAAAAAAAAAAAAAAAAAAAAAAATTCTAAGCTTGTTTCCTGTCTTTCCTGTGGGTAGTCTAGTCTGGATACAGATTTGCTGTGTCCAGGACTATTTGTAGGCTTCTAGGTCCCCATGCCTTTCTGTGTTGGAGGGAAGCCTTCTAGCTTAATTTTGTTTCTTAGAACTAGCCAGTTTTTTGTTTCAGCACTCAAGTCTGTTTCTTTGAGCTCAGCACTTGTTCAGAACTTATTGTAAACACTAAATAAGCTACAAATTACTACAGCACTCAACTTTCCTCATTGTCTAGAGGAAAACAGTTTCTAATACTTAACAAATAAGCACCTATCCAGGTATGTCTAAGGGTCAGCTCCCGGTGTTTTCTCCTGTCTACCTGATGAATCTGGGCATCTTGGGGCAATGCAGCAATTGCCTCATGTACACAGACAACCCTCTCCTCCTACCACCCAACACTACAACCTGTGAGCGATGCACTTATATAGCCAAACTGGAAGCAAAGCTCTGTTCACCCAAGACTGGACTAGACAGTCAAGAGGAGAAGGTAAACACTTGCACCACACCACACTCAGCACATAGTCCCTCAAAACCTACACCAACAAAACACACACATAGAAACACAAAACACACACCTACATTCGCAGGAGGCTCTCAGTAAAAACCTGCCCAAGCAACAGGGACCTCCAAAGCAGAAACACAAGCAACCTCCACCCCCCAACACAACCCAAATGACACATAGCTCATAAACTCAGTGTACCACTCAACCACAGCCCATAACGCATAACAACATACCCAACACTCTAGTCATAGGTGACTCTATAGTCAAGCACACTGATGTTCCACTCACCAGGCTAAACAAGGAGAAAGTTACTGTCAGCTGCCTGTCGGGTACCAGGATCCGCTACATAACGCATGCACTCAGATCACTCCACAACAAGTACAAATATGACTCTGCAATTGTCCATGTTGGTGTGAATGACCTGAGACGTACCTCTTTGGACTACATGAAAAGGGACATGGAGGAGCTGTCCGATCTTGTACCCCAGGCAGGTATGACCCTAGCCCTGAGTAGCATCCTGCCATCACCCAGAATGATACCACAGTACAAGGACAAAATGATTGACTTCAACAATTGGCTAAGCTTCTGGTGTCATTCTAAGGGGATCCAGTATCTGTCTGCCTGGGATGACATGATCGACAAACCATAATGCTTTGCCAGAGATGGCCTGCACCTGTTGCCCCTGGGATTCCAGATACTGGCTAAGGCTCTAGCCACCCCTATAGTGCCTTTTTTAAGCAAGGTTCAAATGACAAATTCACCACCCTAACAGGTACAGGCAAGAAGAATCTGAGGGTATTGCTACTCAATGCTAGAAGTCTAAACCTCAAAATGCACTCACTCGAGGCACTCCTTAAAATGGAGAACATCGACATCTGTGCAGTGACAGAGACCTGGTTCAAGGCTCTAGAGAGTACCCCTGCATTACCAGACTATAATTCATACCACACCTTTCGGCCACCTAACCTGGACCGAAACACTAAAGGTGGAGGTGTGTCCATATTCATTAAGGATATCTACACCTCCAGGCTAGTTGCTCAGCATAATGCATCTGGGATTATCCAAGTTCAACTAACTCTGGGCAAGACCGCAATCCAAATTGTAGCTTGCTACAGATCCCCCACCATGCCCCAGGATTCCCACTCCTCATTTCTTAATACACTAGAAAATATTAGGGTACAACCTAGCACCCTAATAATGGGTGATTTCAACTACCCTACCATTAACTGGGAAAACTACTCATGTACCAACTCTTGTGCTCAACGTTTTCTGGAATTCATAAATTCCAATGCCATAGATCAACTTATCCACACCCCCACCATGGGCAGCAATATCCTAGACCTGGTTATTACCAACATGGGCAACCAGTGCTCCACACCAGAGGTCATTTCCTCGTTGGTCAGATCTGACCACAAGCTAATCACCCTAGACATCCACATCACTCCCCTACCCCCCACTAGGGAAACAACAGTAAAAAATTTCTCCAAAGCCAACTAAGACAGAAGTGGCAAACTTCACGACACCCATGCTGATGGACAATAGAGGTATGACTGCTGAATCCTACACAAATGCACTTTATAAGCACTTACATGAGTGCGTGGATCGTGCAATCCCTAACAGAACCAAGATGCTATCCTCCAAAAAAAGGAAGCCAATCTGGTGGTCCCCTGCCATAAACAAACTCTACAACAGAAGAAAGAAACTCTTGTAAAAAAGAGTAAAATCCCATGATTGGAGAAACTCCCTGGTCAGCCTCAGTAAGAAGCTGAGATCCCTCATAAAATCCTCCAAAGCTAGTTATGAAAACAAAATCACCACTGACTCTAAAGACAACCACAAAGCATTCTATAGCTATGTCAAGAATTTCAATGGCAACACTCAGATCTGCTCTGAGTTACAGCACAGTGGCACTAAATATACAGAACCAACTGATATTGCCAACATCCTGGCAGATAGGTTCAGTGCTAACTTTACCCCCCTGTCATCCACTAAAGGGCCCATCTCTATACCACAAGAATGCAAAGTTCCTGTAATCACGGCTGCACAGGTAAAAAACACATTATCCAAAGCCAAAAACACAGCATCCATGGGACCTGACGACATCCCAGGCTGTGCCACCACAGACCCCGGAAACTACCGCCCCATTAGCCTAATTAGCCTGGTCTGCGAGGCTATGGGATTTATCATCATGGAACTTATAAACAATGACATTGGTAATCTCCAAACTCAGGACCCCACCCAGTTCGGGTTTGTAAAAGGCAGATCATGTCTCCTAAACCTGATAGACTTCTTTGAAGCAGTCACCAAAGCCATAGATGAGGGTAAGGTGGTTCACACAGCCTATCTATATCTTGCCAAGGCTTTCAACACCATCTCCCACTCTGGAATTATAGATAAACTCACTAAACTAGGTAAAAAATCCCTATGTCACAAGATGGGTTGCCAACTGGTTCACTGACAGAACCCACACTGTGAAAGTAGCAGCCTCCAAATCCAACTTCAAACCAGTGACAAGTGGAGTACCACAGGGTTCAGTCCTGGGTCCTCTCCTGTTTGGTATCTACTTCTCTGAAGTACAGACCAACACAGAAGGTCTTTGGCTAATGAAGTTCGCAGATGACTGCAAACAAGGAGCCATAATCAAAACTCCAAAACATGTGGACATCCTACAAAAGGGCCTTGCTGAGACAGATGCCTGGTGTCAAACCCATGGCCTCAAGCTCAATGCCAAAAAGTGCATTGTCATCCCTTTTGGTAAAAACTCAGTACCCATGAACTACCACATAGGCGGTAGTATACTTAACACTGAAAGTGTGATAAGAGACCTTGGGACACAGGTGGAGAGTAGTCTCACCTTTGATAATCACATCGCCACAGTAGTCGGGAAATCCTTCTATGTGGCACACCTCATCACAAAAGGATTCTCATCCAGGAAAAAAGAGGTCATTGTTCCCCTCTACTCGTCACTCATTAGACCCATTATAGAGTACAATGTCCCTTTTGGTATGTACCTCACAAGACATCTACAACAACTGGAAAGGCCACAGAAATACCTCACAAAGAGGATTACTGGCCTCAAACAGACGCCCTATGCAGACCGTCTCAAAAAACTGCAGCTTTACTCCGTTGCATATCGCCTACTCAGAGGCGATCTCTGCCTAATACACAAAGCTATGTCAAACCCAGAGCTTTTAGACATGCTCCACTTAAAGAAATCCCAATCCCTATGAGTTACACGGTCTAGGGACCTAAACCTTGTCACCACAATAAACAGAACATGCTGGAGGGATAGATTCCTGTCCCAGATACTTCCCATACTCTGGAACAAACTACCTATCTATATCAAACAAAGCTCCTCATTAGCTTTCTTCAAGAAAAATCTTGATGATTGGATGGGAGATAGGAAATTCACCCCGGGGATGACTTCTGTGGCTCTGCTCGACAGTGGCACAGGAAAATAATTTTCTTGGGTGGTGAAAGCCAGGGTACCTTTGGCTAGGCTTATATAGGCCCTATGGCCAATAGCCTAGTACCTACCTATGAACCTATAAGTGTCCACTATAGTTTAATGTTCTTAAAACTGCAAAATTCCTCTTGTATATAACATTAATATTATTTTATATTTACATAAACCAAATGTATAAAATAAGAATATATTATTAAAGTCCCACTCATAACATCTTTTATGATATATATATATATATATATATATATATATATATATATATATATATATATATATATATATATATATACATATATATATTATATAATACATTTAGAATTTCTGGTACCACTATTATGAAACATATAGGCTTATTTCCATTGCATTACTATATTGTCAAAACCTTTGTTTAGGTAATCATGCAATTTTTAACTTATATTAATCATAATATATTAGTTTTAGTTCCAGAATTACAATTTGTAAGTAATACTAGTTATGAGTTTAAAAAGTTTGCCTTTACTGTCCTAGAAAGGGTCCCCATTCCTAGGGGGGCTAGGAAGTTTTGGTTGAGCAAAGAGAGTATTATTGGCAGGTTTTGCTCAATGCAAGTGTTTTACCTGGTTTGAATTATATGATTTTGATCAAACCTTTTTTTAACAAGCAAAGCAGCATCTATGATTGTTTCACATATTGTGTTTTTTATACATATTATACTTTTTAACATGAAGTATTTCTTATGAATATTTGTTACTTCTTTTTCTGTATAAGTTTTTTCAACCTGTATATATGCATTTTCTACCATTTTTTTTGGTAGTTACAATGATTTTTAGCTTTTAATTCTGCATGCATACTGTTGCTGTGAATAGTGATTTCATGTGAGTATCTCTTTAAATTCATTCACTGTTTTTGGTGCAATTTCCTGTTTAAAAAAGGAAGTGACGTGGGTGTGTGTTTAGCTGCTGATAAAGTTCATACTTTACTGAATGAAAGCACTTTCATAAAATTTAGATTTGTGACTACTGGAGCAGTACTTTGATCTTGGATCCTCTGCAATATACTAATTTGTATGTAAGTCAAACTGTCCACTAGCAATGATAATATATATACAAATACCTATTTATGCACATAAGATAAACACACATATGCACTTTAACTAAATATAATATCAATGTGAATGAAAAAGAGCTATACTTATAGCTCTTTATGTTAAGAAATATAAGCAAAACTTGCATATATATAGTCTTATCTCCTTATATCAAGTATATGACTGTATCAGCCTATCATTATACCTACTTCAGTGTTCTTATTTTCTCTGTTATTATCTATCAGTACTAAATAGCAAAAAACATTTAAAAACTACGTTTTCTGTAAACCCGATTATAAGTGTATAGTATATAATAGTATATTATTGCCAATGATTTAACTCACGTCACTGTATAATTTCAGTTTACACAATAATGTGTTATTGAGAAGCTCTGCTTCTTTTTATGTATGAATTAATTACTATGCATATTTTAACCATTTCATTTGCTAACTTATTATTTTTAAAATCATATACGTCATTTTAATGATGTGAAGCTTCAAAAAGAACAAGTTGCATGTGTGAGACATCAAATCTTAACTGACATGACAATAAGTACAGCAAAGTCAGTGCAGTTCAAATTTATTCAAACATGCACTCCCATGCTGTCAAATATACATTTGCTCTGTTTTTGCTAAAAAAGAAATAAGCTTTTTATGAGTTTCATTTAGACCTAATAATCTTTTTTTATCTTATTAACATTTAAACTTTATATTTAAAATTTGCCTTGTTTAATTTAGTTTTCTTCTCTGCACTCAGTAACCTTGTAGAAGTACTTCCTTTTTTACAGGATTTTTAAAGGTCAAAGTGTTCTTCCTGAAGTTACAGCGAGTCTATGACATCATTGTGGGGTTTCTGTAAGTGAGAAACAGCTTGAGACTCATTCCAAAGCTTGAAAAACATTTAAATATGCTTCAGGCAGGAAAAACAGTGAGCTACTACAGTATAGAAAGCCATTTTAAATGGACTTTTACACGAAAAAATAACTGCAATGCTGTTTCATGAAAAAGAATATATTTCATTTAACATCAGAATCACATAGGGAAGCAGGTTTAGCATTCTATGTAAGCCATATACTTTTTAAGCATAAACAACTAAATATTTATTAGGAGAAAGAGAGAAAAAAGCTCATTCACACCAGAGTTTATCCTTCTTTAAATCTGCAATATTTACTTATTATTAGTATAGAACTTATATGTTACAGCATTTAATTTTACTATACAGTGGTGAGACACTTTAAGCTATTATCTGAATATGAATACTATTAACCTCAGAGGGACTAGCTACCTGACATTTGCTCATGATATTCACCACTAACCCATATATAGATCACATTGAATAAGTAACTTTGTATTAAAACATTATAAGATCAAATAAAAAAATGTTTTGGCCTTGTTTTAGATGATACTCTTATTTAGAAGTTAATGAGAACAAGAGTATATTAAAAACTTACACCTTATCCAATATTTGTTTATTAATTTCTAGTTTTTTACTTTGTTTTTCATTTCAATTCCATCCAGTTCTTGTGGCTTATCTCTTTAAACTTGTCAGTGTCCAATCCATATCTTCAGTTTTGTCCAAAAGTTTCTTCCTTTGTAGAAACTCCACTGCTTCATTTAAGGTGTTGAATGTTATGGTCCATCAGATAAAAAAGTCATTATTTTAGTCAAGAATACAAGCTGTGCTTTAATGCTTACTTTCTTTAAAGTTTTTTTTTTTATTAAGGGAACATCTGCCTTTTAGTCATAATAGAAGTGTAATAGTCATTATCAAACTTTATGGAGTTGTTTCTTATTTTTATATGTGAGTTAGCCTAGGCTGTTTTCTGGACTAAGTCTTTATCTTAACTTGACATGAATTTAACTAAAATTGATCTTGGCGAAGGTGGATTGTTTTTTTAATAAAGTGTTTGTGAGAGATCTATGTGATCTCTCTATGCCAAATGAGAGAGCTTCAAATAAGTTTAGGGACTTAGGAAGCCAGTTATTTAAAAATAAAATAATGTTGCTCCTTCTTCCTTCTCTGGTATTCCACCAATTCTTATGTTATTTCTTCTTGACCTACTTTCAAGATCTTCTATTTTTTTCTATAAGTTGAGAATTCTGTTTGAGAATAATTTCAATGTGATTCTCATTTTCAGCCATGTTCCCATCCATGTCATTTACTGCTTCTTCAATTGTTGTTATTTGATGTGACTGTTTCTTAATCACCTCATTCAATAGCTCCATCTGCTTCTTATTTTCTTTTTCAATATTGTCCATTTTCATCTCCAGTTTATCTATTTTTGATGCAAGATCCTGGATCCTGGTTAGTATAGACTGCAGTTCATTTTTCATTATAGATTCTTGTGTAGTTCCTTTTGAGTGACTTGTTGTAGTAATGAAGCAATACATTGTTCTGACAGGAAAAAAGTAACAGAAAAATCACCAAGATTTTTCTGTAAAAATCTGTTAAATAAAATCATGTCAGAATAAATCAAAATCATCAGAGGAAAGTTTCAGTGCTGCTAACAGCCTCCCCCCTCCCTCTGTGTATATCTTCTAAAATCAATCAAGTCCTAAGGGGTGGAAAAAAAACAAATGGAAGCTTCACAGTGCAAATGAAACCTGTAACACTCATCAAGACAAATTTGACAAAGTCCATGATTTGCATCAAATACTGAAAAATACTTTGCTCCTAACACAGCAAACATCACTTCTCCATACAGTTGGAGGCTGATCTCCTTTTATAGCTTTATTAAGAGTTTGTGGAGCTGTACTACTGCAAATTTTATCTGATACCACAACAGTAACCATGCTATTTACTTAGTCAGTAAGGTGATTATTTTCCTTAATCACATCCAAATGTTACATACAGTTCAATATCTTCTCATTTTTACTCCATAAAACTACTGGATCTTTTCTATCAGCACAGACAATGTGATGGAATGGGAAATGATGAATTTCTGGTAAACAGTCTGATCAGTAAATACTTTTGCATTATTAAAGTAAATCATCACTCTACATATTTATACTAGATTTATAATGTAATTATGCATTCATACTGTGTATTTGTTTCATATCTGGAAAGCCAAATCTTCTAAAACAGAAGGATGACATCTGTATCAGCATCTTGAACTAAGTCTTGTATTGCTTCATAGGTTCATAGGTTGATACTAGGCTATCTGCCCTAGGGCAATTATAAGCCTAGCCAGAGTGTGTTTGGCTTTCGCCACTCCTTTAGATTAGTTGACTGTGCCTCTGTATAGTAGGTCACAGAAGATATCCCTTTTAAGGTTAGTTTACTGTGCCTCTGTCTAGTAGGGACACAGAAGAGATCCCAGGGGTAAACCTACGATCTCCCATCCACTCGTCAAGATTTCTCTTGAAGAGGGTCATTGAGGGGCTCTGCCTAACATGGATTGGGATTTTGTTCCAGAGTGAGGGGAGCCTCTGGGATATAAATCTGTCCCTCCAGCAGGTCCTATTTATTTCTGTGCTGAGGTTTAAGTCCCTGGGGCGTGTAGCTCTAAGGTATTTGGATTTCCTGAGGTGGAGCATGTCCATTAATTCTGGTTTGGACATGGCTTTGTACGTCAGGCACAGATCGCCTCTGAGTAGGCGGTAAGCAACTGAGTAGAGCTAGAGTTTCTTTAGCCTAACTGTGTAGGGCATCTGTTTCAGTCCCTTGATCCTCTTGGTGAGGTACTTTTGGGATCTTTCCAGTTGCTGCAGGTGTCGGGTAAGGTACATCCCAAATGGGGCATTGTATTCAATTATGGGCCTGATGAGTGATGAGTAGAGGGGCACAATGACCTCTCTTGATCTAGATGTGAACCCTTTCTTGATAAGGTGGGCTATATAGAAGGTCTTTCTAACCACTTTGGCAAAGTGATTGTCAAATGAGAGATTGCTATCTACTTGGGTCCCCAAATCCCTAAATACTTCTTCCGTACTTAATGGATTACCACCTATGTGGTAATTTGTGGGCATTTTGTTTTTCCCAAAGGGGATGACTATGCACTTTTTGGCATTTAGCTTTAGGCCATGGCTCTGGCACCAGTTATCCGTCTCTGTGAGACCCTTTTGGAGGATGCTTGTGTCAGTCGGCGAGTCGATTATGGAACCCAGTTTGCAGTCATCTGCGAACTTGGTCAGCCATAGTCCTCCCGTGTTAGCCTGTACCTCAGAGAAATATATACCGAACAAGAGAGGTCCCAGGACTGAGCCTTGTGGGACGCCACTTGTAACTGGTTTAGAGTCTGACATGGCACCTGCAATTCTGACCATGTGGGTTCTATCCCTGAGCCAGTTTGCAACCCATCTTGTGACATAGGGGTTGATATTTAAGCTGGTGAGCTTATTAATGATGCCCGAGTGGGGTATTGTGTTGAAGGCTTTTGCAAGCTCCAGGTAGGCTGTGTGGACTACCTTCCCTTTATCTATGGCCTTGGTGACTGTTTCAAAGAAGTCAACCAGGTTCAAGAGTCAAGATCTGCCCTTAACAAAGCCAAATTAGGTAGGATCCAGTGTTTGGAGGTTCCCACTGTCTTTGTTTATGAGTTCCATGATGATACACTCCATAGCTTTGCAGACCAGGCTAGTCAGGCTTATAGGGCGATAGTTTCCCGGGTCCGTTGTGGCACCACCTTTGTGGAGTGGGACCACTGTTGCTGTACGCCATTCCTTGGGTACATATCCTGTAGTAAGGCTGAGATTGAACAGTGACTTTATGTGAGGGTTCAGTTCATTTTCATTTTTCAAATGTACTTGTTTTTTGAGCCAATGGTTTTCAAAGAAGGCATAAAAGTAAACCATTTCTATACCAAAGACTTTAATTTGCAGTACTTTAAATTCCATGCTTTCAACCTCTGAGTGGAAATTGCATTGCAATTCAAGTTATCAATAGTATCACTACTAGACTTTGATTATTAAACTACTCTGAGCACATTCCCAAATGGCTGCCTGCCTACATACTTTCTCTGCTATTTTCTTGCACACTATTAACACTAAGTACATGGTTAGCAAAATCATAGTCAGTTTCAATCTTGTGGTCTCATAAGCAACTTTATAAACTGTCAGGCTTTCTGTGAGATCTTTTAAATGTTACATAGTAAACACATCACTTTGTATATACTTGGCAACCTTATTTAACATTAAACATGATTTTCTCGATAATTTCCCTATGTCTGACCATTTCTGATACTGAACATGATTGCCTGCAATAGTGCTGAATGTAACTTAACAGATTTTAACCCATTTTTAAGAGACTTCAGTTCAATGAAAGTTTGCTCCATCACACCATATTCCCTCTTGAAGAGGGAATGCCTAGGACATTGTAGAGATCACATTGCCTCACACTAACTCTGGAGTATGTGTGTCTTCCTGCATTTTCTCTCTCTCCCTATCACAGAATTGTTATAATCTTTTAGGGCTTCCTTCCCTATGTCATGCAAAAACACTTTTCACTCTTTAGGTTTTTCTGCTGTATCACTTAAGTGAGGAATAAATCATATATTTGCAACCACCATTTATAGCTCTTGAAGTAATTTTCCTGGAGAGATGGATTCCCTAGTGGCTATGACTGCACTGTTTTACATTCAAAAGATGGAAAAAATTATTTGAAATTACTTCTGATGCTATGCAAAGTTTATGATTTGTAGTCTGACTAATAATAATAATATGAGGCCCAAGTCTTTACGTTTCTAGCCTCACCAGCTTTTACTTTCAGACTGCAGAATACTTTACATGAAACCAGACTATGTGATATATTTCTGAAAATGAAAGAGGCTAAGACTGCAATATTTCAAATATGTAAATATACATATTATATACTCTTTTTTATCTCAAAACACATTGTTATAGCTGGCTGTTATCTGCATGTTACTGGCATTTTCCATACTTTTCTAATTTCAAGGTTGCTTTCTCCTTGAATTTCCTGTTCAGAGCTTCCATGCACTGACTAATGGATGTCTGCAGATTTCCTTCTTTAGATCTTCATTTTCTTTATAGTCCAGTGCATCCAACCTTTTGTAGCACACTCTTGTTCTTCTTGTAACACACAGTTGTTCTTCTTGCAGTACACTGTTCTTCTTGTAACACACCATTGTTTTTGTATCACACCATTAACCACACCGTTGTTCTTCCTGTAGTACGCCATTGTTCTGATTGTAGCATGCCACTGGTCTGCATTTCCTCTTAAACTTCTGTAAAAAATCCACTAGTTTCTTCCTGAAGTCAAAGCGTCAGTGGCTTTTTCTGATTATTCTTTTGGTTTTTAACCTTACTGTCACTGTCACTGCCACTGTGATATACTTCTCTGACTTCTAATTCTCTCTTGACAACTCTGCAGTCATTCCTGGAGACAGGTGTCCTGCTTGCAAGATACATATCTTAGTAACAGCTACAGCTTACATATACTGCTCTGGTCTGTGGTCCCATTTACGTACACTCCTCACATTGAGAGTCCACCCCACCCCTATTTATAAGCAGCACAGTGGAATATTCTTCCAGTATTTTAACACTGCTGACATGACAATGCTTCTTTTCAGTTTCTTCTCCTCTACCGTTTTGAAAGACTTGAAGTGGCAAAAATGTGTTGTTGGAACTAGTTTCCTGTTTAAATCATCCTGCATGATGCATACTGTCTACTCTGATTACTAGCTCTTTTGGTTAATTGAAGAGGGTCTTTTAGTCCCTTTCTTAATAATACTCCATTATTAATTTGCTAGTCTATATGACAACTTTACTAGGTCAACTTTTATTAAGAATGAATGATTCTCTTGATGACTGTTTTGTCATGTACACCTTGATTCATTAGTCTTCTATTCTTTTCATCTAGGGTCAGGGCTTTTATTTATCCCTGATACATGATTTCCACCATTTCCATAAACCCTTGCAGATCCTGAAGTTCTCACTGTTATTCTGCTGCTATGCTTTTGGGGAGGTGGCGGTGTCAACCGTGATGCCTTTAAATCATTAAATTGAGTGGTTTCCTACTAGTCTGGTGGTTAAGTGCATCCCAATGTGCTTGTCTTTACTGAAAACATATATGAATGCTTTCTGCAATAACTCTATAATTTGGGTCTTAACTTTTAAAAATGTCAGTTAATCTTGGGAGATAATTTCTGAAGATATTCTACTTCTACTTTTGGTCCTTGCTATACCTTTCTATGAGCCAATTGTTTCCAATGGTATCTGGACTTTCTCCTTTATGTATAGATATCCCATCCCATGCCAACATTCCATGATACAATGAGTGATGGTCCAATTTATTGGTATGAGCATAAAGTCAGCTGTTTTAGAGATGCAGAATTAGAAGGAAGATGTGCTTAACTTTTCCATTTCTTGCCAGTTGTATACTGTTTTGTTAAAATACTTGATCTTTAACAAGAAAAGTGTTCAGTTAATTCTTAAATGGAGATGAAGGAAATTGTTTCAGTGAGTGGTAGGCCGGAAGTTAGAGGTTATTAACTTGCTAAAATTTCTCAGCAACATATTTATGATATAGTCAGGGGAATGGCAACATTTTATTAGGTTTAATTAGTAATATATAATTAACTGGTTAATGGCTACACTTCTATGGGTTTTAATAGTGTGCCTTTCCATTAGCAAAACTCCATGATGGAATTCAGAAATGTTTTATTTTTCACTGTACCTTTCTTTTCTGAGCTACTTTAATGCATCAAAATCATTCTATGTGCTTCTTATTAAATTTTGGGATATTTTTCCACAACATGGGCTGACACATGGCCAGTTTTGGTGCTTTCTTGACCCCATCCTAGAACCCATTTGAAGTCCTCCTTACTTGATTATTGCTAGACATAATGAAGTGATGTTATCTTCCTAGTCCATTGAGATGCAATGGAAGCAGTGTCAGTCACAGGCATCTTACACACATTCTGTGGCAGGAGTGTTAGCATTTTTCTGACTCTCAGAGCTTGTTTAAAGCTATTTGCAGCAATTATACAGCCCCAGACAAATAAACTAGCAAAACTACAGGCTTTTGTAAGAATTGTCATTTTGTAGTTCTATGCTATGAACAGTGACAGACTCCTCACACATTTTTCCTGAGATGCCAATCAATATTTCTAGGAACTGGTTTTGCTGCCATTGCTACTCACTAGTATATGCAGCAGTAAGAAGACGAGAGCTTTTTTTTATCCTAAATGTTTTTGGTAAAAGTTATTTTTCAAGCACAGTGCAAAAAAGGTACAGCTATCTGTTCTTGAATTTATGTTATGAGATATTTTTTAAACTAAGGTTCAGATGCTTTGATGCATTTTTTCACTTGAATTGCCATCCATTGATTTGTTATATTGCAGTATACTAACACTTCATTTAAACCATAATCTTTGAACTTGACAAATCAGTTGTTCTATGGCAAGACAATTACATTTTTCCATAAAACTGGTAGTTACAGAAAATACCATGTGCAATGAGATATATAAAAATAAAACTGGTGTAATTGCAGAAAATACCATTTACAAGGAGCTGTATAAAAATATGGTCAGCTATTAGACCCCCAACCTAAATGATTAGGTTGCATCAGAACTGTTTGAGATATGTGAAAATAAGTTCATTAAATATTGTTTTGCCTAATTCAAGTTTCTCTGAGAGGATGTCCTCCTGCAGAACCCCAGCAACACTACACAACTGCCTCAAAATATATTCACTTCTAAAACTGTTGTAAGACAAGCTTTTTGGTCCAACACAGAGGCTTGATTTTGTAGAAATGTTCTGGAGGTGAGGGGGGGGGGGGTTCTCATTGTGTTGCAGAAAATGCAGGACCACCTTCCTCTGAGAATGAGAAACATAAAAACAGATAATATGACACTGGCCTGGCACAGAAACAATCAAGGAGGAATCATATCTTACTCAATTAATTGCAAGGCCATGAGAGTGTGGCAGTGGGGAATGGCCTCTCTCCACTTTACAGATAGCAGCTATTTCCTCCTTCCACATTACTTTTCAGGATACTTCTCTGGCTTTGCATAGAATATATAAAGCCTTTCTAAAAGGTACCTTTCAGTTATGCCCTCCAATAAAGGATCCAGTTCCTCCACTGGATTTTCACTTTGTGTTATAATCACTTTCTAAACCTACTTTTGAACTGACACCATCTGAAGATTTAAAATTCTGATTCTGGCAAGCTACCTTCTTATTGCCTATCACTTCAGCTAGGAGTATTTCAGAGCTACATGCCTTTTCCTTTCATTCTCCTTACATCGTATTCCATAAGGACTTTGTTACCTTGAGGACTAACCCCTCTGTTGTTCCAAAAGTGGCTTCTGAGACCAACATCTCACAGCCCATATATCATCCAGTGGTCTTCCTAAACAACCAAACAAATGGGAGTGCATTATACTGGGTGTACACAAGCATCTTCTCTTCTATCTTTACAGAACAGCTCTTTTCAGGAAGGATGAGCAACTCTTCGCATCCTTTCCACAAAACTAATCGGATAAGAAGGTATCAAACATTTCCTTGTTCAGATGGTTATGAGTATTTCTTTCATCTACACATCTCACAATAAAACCTTGGTCTACAAGGCCAAAGCTCATTTTACTAGAGCCATGGCAACTTCTATAGCTTTCTTTAGATAGCGTTCTTTCTTTTGAAGTCATTTAGCAAGCCGCTACAGGGTCTTCAGCCCAAACATGTGTTAAGCAATATAAGCTGGATTTCATTTCCACAGCCAGAGCTTCCTTTGCTGCTTCCATCCTGATGAGTCTCTAGTCTTAAGGCCATACAAAAATGGCATAGCTGGGTGTTCTGACCCATATGTCAGGTCAGACTGACTGGATGTATAGGATACAAAACTTATGTATGTACCTTAATGCTTGCTAAAAGGAGCAATTAATCTCTGAAAAAATCTGTAAAGATTTCTGTAAAGGTATCAGGTAAAAATGTATTATTGCCTACTTTAACTGTTACAAATGGTGCAGACTGGTTGCTGTTACAGAATGGTGTGTGCAGTATTTTCCCAATAATGTTTATTCTGTACTTAGGTCACAGACTACTTTTGTCTCTCATTTGGGATATTTAATCATTTTGACTTACTATCAAGATAGATTTTCTGATATTATTATAAAACATCTAATTCCTACTAATGTCCATATTGAATGAAGTATAGAACAAGGATGTAAACATATGCCTGTACCATTTTACTCTTATTTTTTATTTATTTATTTTATTTTATTTTATTTATTTATTTATTTATTATTGTAATTGCTTACTGGGCAATGACAAATGCCCCTTTTTCAGTGGAAACCTGGGAAGAAAAGCTTCAAATAGTTTATGAAAAGTAAACAAAGGAGTATTCAGTTGGTTTTACATAGCTGAAATAGCATGGTTATAATTTAACATTGTTGAAAAGACATTATATACAAAAATACAATGTATGCAATCAGCAGCAGTAAAAAATGGGTTAGTAATGCAGAGGAGCACACTTTGTGTATATATATCTACAATCAGCAGCGTAAGTATGGTTAATAATACATAGAAACAAATATTGTAGTAATAATTTGCTGTTGTGAACTATCAAGGTAATTACATAGTGATGTTTAAGAATTTGCATTTCTTATTATTGACAGACTATTCTTTTTATGTCTTTGAAATACTCATGCATTTTTCTTATAACTCACCTATGCTACTGCTGAGAGAGAACCCTTTTCCCAATTCAGTTAATTGCATTTATTTCAGTTATTTAGCAAATTTGCAGCCTACAAAATTATAACTGTGATCTGTAAGGTACTGTCACTATACAGAAAAGTAGACATTTTCCTAACATTTCTATAATACTGCAATTTGAAACACCATTTTAGCTTTCTAGCTCTCTGGTGTGTTTCTACCTGCAAAGGTTTTATCCAGTTGTGCAGGAGCAGTCTTCCAAGCATGACAAACCTTTTAGCACCAAGCTGTTTTTTCTGCTATTGGAGTAATTTCTTCTCTCATCCATTATGTTATACGCACACACAGTTCCTTTCAAAGCAATAGAGTGAGCTCATCCAAGGTATTGTATTCCACAGGGATAATTCTGCATACTTCACTGTTCTAGTCATGTCTTTAATTCCAATTTTCCAGCTTTTACATGCTGTATGCTTTTCTCTTCTGCTCAGGTAACTTAGTGATAGGATATATCTTCCCTGTGGAGTCCCAATAACAAAGCATTTCTCTTCTGTATCTTATGCGAAGGTAGTGTTATCTCTAAGCAGATGTTTAATCGCTGATGTAGCTCATCTAACCAACTTTTTAACCTTTTCTGTTCCTTAATAAAACTCCAGAGTAGCTGACCTTGATTTTGGAGTTCATGATTCTACCCTCAAATATGATTATTTTATTTATTCTTTTGTGTTAATATTTGAGGTTATATTACAAAGTAATAACCGCTCAGAAAGGCATGACTCATTTTAAGACAGAAAGACAATATTGTGAGTTCCACAAAATAAAGCACTTTGCTTGAGATTTGTACTAAAAGGAAGGAAAGACATAAAGAAAGGAAGGAAGGAATTTCAGCCTGAAAAACTAGGACTGAGCACCTGAATGATGCACAAAACTATTGCAATATGACATACATACAACAAAATGGAGATACAAGATATCCTACAGACACTGAATTAAAATATGCATAAAAAGTGCCCTAATGCAAAATTGTTCCCAGGAAATGTACCTATTCAGTATTAATAGATTCAAATCTCCTCATCTACCATCTCACAGATTGGGAACAACCTCCACTGTGACTCACTAATGTGACCTGAGATGATTCAGCATGTAAAGGCTACGGACTGATCTGTCCACAAAGTTTTCACATTTCTTTATGTGGAACCTGTCAGTTGTTTGAATTTCCTTTCCCATTTCTTTTCATGATGGCACACTTGTCTTACTCTCTTTCTCTGTCTCATTCTTTCTTTCCTATTGACTTCTACAGCAAGACATTTCTCTTTGAGGCAGGGTGTAACTTTGGAGTGTGTGACAGCTCTCTCCAGTTTATATTACTCATTATACACTAGGAAAATGTACTAAATAGATGTTTGGGCAGAAGTAAAACAGAAAAGGAAGTAAGAGGTAGAACTTTACTAAAGAAAATACCTTTTATGATCATTGCCTATTCATGATTTCTGAAGCAGGAAATATATACTGGCCACCTTTTGTACTGAATTATAATGAGATTTGAACATAGTAACAGAAATGTACTGTAATAATAAGCATAATAAGGAGAACAGTTTGCACCTACCTTTATATATGCCCTGAAATCACAAATTAATCACAGAAAAGAATATGCACAAGCAGTATACCACCCACCATTTAAAGTGGTCACAAGAGTTATATAGTGGTCAATGTTTGGGCTTCTCTATTACATCTTACTTATAAATAATGCTCTAACTGCCAACACATTTGAGAACAAACATGCAATACTGATGGCAGGGTCAACATTTGGTCTTCCCTTCCTGCTGTTTTCAGAATTACATTTTTTTCTTTTCATTTTAATTGTTAATATTACTTTAATGGTTCATGGGTTCATAGATGGCTACCAGGCAGATGGTCTAGGAGCTGATGAGGAAATCTAGCCAATGTACTTCAGTAACTATTACATAAAGATAAAATTACAATTAGGAATTTGATCATTGAGGACCATACTGCACACTGCAGAGTTAAATTTGCCAAGACTAGTTTAACAGGGGCCATACTGTATGCTTGATTTGTAAGAGAAGTATATTTTGAGGTTAGGGTATCGCTGAGTTAAATATCTGGCTAGCCTGCAAGTACTGGGTATGGTATGATGAAGACTAAAATCTTTAGATCTGGTGTTCATGGTGATTTCAGGTTTCTGAAGATGAAGAGAAATCTTTCTATGCAGGCAAGGCGAGACTGCACATAAGCTTGTAATAGTATACAGAAACAAGGATTTTAGACTGTCTTGGTATTTTAGGGAACCACGTCCTGTGATGGTTTACTTAGGAAACCGAGTAGGGCAAAAATCATAAATGAAGTATTTTGCCAGAAGGTGATCTTACATTGGGAACCAAACCCAGCCTCTCCATTATGCTACAGGAGCTTTTTCTGTACTACATTGGTAAAACAGAAGCCATCTTATGTATTATGAAAGTCTGGACCTCCTTGATTAACTGGGCTGGAATACTTTGTACCCAAATCATACAGACATTCATATACATTTTTATGAGGCCTAATGTGTGTTTCTCCATCAGTAACCACATTAAGAGTATTCAAAATAACATCTGTGTGATGCTGAGAAAAGCTGCTTTTGTGTCACAAAATTCCTTCCAAAAGATACATGCCATGCATTACAGAAGGGAGACTTATTACTGGTTCTCCCAGTTCAAGAGCTGGGTTGAAGGTAAGGCATACAGGTCATACAGCCTACCTCGATCTGGCCAAGGACTTTGATACCATTCCTCACTCAGAAATTATTGATAAACTCACCAAACTAGGCATCAACCCTTATATCATTAGGTGGGTTGCAAATTGGCTCACAGATAGAACCCACAGTGTGAAAGTAGCGAAATCCAAGTCAGACTTCCAACCAGTCATGAATGAAGTCCAACAGGGATCTGTCCTGCATCCTCTCTTGTTTGGCATCTACTTCTCAGAAGTCCAGGCTGACACAGAGGGAATCTGGCTGACCAAGTTCACAGGCAACTGCAAGTCGGGAGCCATTATTAATTCCCTATGTGATGCAGACATCCTACAGAAAGGTCTCACTGAGACCAATGACTGGTGTCAAAACCATGGCCTTAAACTTAATGCCAAAAAATGCGTCTTCATCCTCTTTGGGAAAAACTCAGTTCCCACTAATTACCATATCGTTGGGAGCCCACGGAACACTGAAGGTGTTATAAGAGATCTGGGGACACAGGTTGACAGCAACCTCTCCTTCGACCACAACATTGCCACTGTGGTCAGAACGTCCTTATATGTGGTACATCTGATTACCAAGGGTTTTGCATCCAGGAAGAAAGAGGTCATCATTTCTCTCTACTCTTCCCTCATTAGACTAATCATAGAGTATAATGCCCCATTTGGCATGTACCTCACTAGACACCTACAACAGCTGGAGAGGCCACAAAAGTACCTCACGAAGAGGATCTTAGGTCTTAAACACATGTCCTACATGGACAGGCTCAAAAAACTCCAGCTATTCTCTGTCTCATATCATCTACTAAGAGGCGATCTCTGCTTGACTTACAAAGCCATGTCTGACCCAGCTCTGTTAGAAATGCTACATCTAAAGAAATCCCAATCCCTCCGCACCACATGCTCAAGATACCTCAACCTCATTACCATAATCAACAGAGCATGCTGGAGGGACAGGTTCATAACCCAGAGACTGCACATGCTCTGGAATAGACTTGCCATACATGTCAAACAGAGCACCTCACTGACCATCTTCAAGAGAAATCTTCATGAGTGGATGTAAAATAGAAAATTCATCCCTGGGATCACTCCAGTGGCTCTACTTGATAGAGGCACTGGGAACTAACGGGCGGCACAATGCCAGGGCACTTATATGGACTAGGCTTGTAAAGGATCCAGGGCCATTAGCCTAGTACACACCTATGTATGGACCTATGAACACCAGACAGTTACTAATAGTGCTATTCTTCAAAGTTCCCTGTATACAATTTGCCAATTTATGATACAACTCCCTACATGGGAAGATCACCCCAAAGATTTGGTAGAAGTCAAATATTTGCCCATCAGGTACAGCAATGCCTTCATTCTACCCACGTTCATTTACAAAATTCTTAACCTGAAGTATGGTACCATCCTTCTTTTTAATCCCCCCAAACCCTAATGCACTAACCACTCCTACGTTCTCAGTGATTTCTGTTAAAAGAGCTGTCGTATCTGCTGGACCTTCTGCCTGGAACAATATGTCACATAGCACTTTCTGACTTCCTACTGTCTCCTCTCTTAACAGGTAGATAAGGCTATATTTAACCCAGCTGCCAAGCTGTAATTTCCTTCCTGGTGTCACCTAGGTTTCATTCTGTCCTCTGCTGTTCTTCCCTCTGTACTATTCCTTGATTGTACTGTCTGTGTTTTATAACTCTTCTGGTGTCTTGAAGACCCTACTGTCACCTTGCCATTCTGACCTCTTTTTCTAAATAGCATGCTAAACAACCTTTCACTTCTTCTGTTATATAAAAGACATCTTTCCTCCATGTCCTTAAAGTTCTCCCTATAGGGATTACATATCTGAACTTAGGGTGTTCTGTTATGTTGCTAAATCAAGTCTGAACTGTTGGTTTGTTAAACAAATACTTTAGGCCTGTTATCAAGAGTTAATATATCCCCTTTATGTATTTATTTATTTATTTATTTATTTATTTATTTCACATTTGTTAACCGGGTTACTCCAAATGAGTTTGCAAACAAACCCATATTCAGTGGATACCTGAGGGGGAAAGCCCTAGTAAACATAAGTAAAGATAAAGTGACAATATACAGATATTAAATAACAATCACAATACAAAATAATTGAAAAAAGAAAAGGTTATTAGTTATTTGCATTGCATTGATGGTAAGCAACCCATTTTCAGTGGAGACCCAAGGCGAAAGAGCCCTAGCAAACATAAGCAAAGATAAACATACAGGACAAAAACTATTAAAAATAACAGTGCAAGTATGAAATTAATTATAAAGAGAAAAACAAATTAAAAAAAAATTGTTGAACATTATGGGTTGGACTAATAGCAGTGGTCTAAAATGTATTACATACAAGAGTATAAACAAAAAGATAATCTTTGTTCAAAAGAAGGACAATGTATAGACACTGATAGGAAGTGGGGGGAGAGATAAATAGTGTGGAGAAAGGGAGGGGAGAGAAAAGAGGGGGAAATATAGGGCTACAGTAGTAGAGCTGAGGGGTTAGGAGGTTAGTTTAAGCAGAAGTTACTAACAGAGAAAAAAGTTAGGAGATGCAACAGGTTATACAGTAGATGAGACTAAGACTACATGTAGTCAAGGCAACGGCATAATTTCAAGTTTAGTAGGTGGGATTTAAAACAGGGAAAGGAAAGGTTTGATCTAATATGGAGAGGGAGTTTGTTCCAATTTAGTGAGACAGAGTGTTTGTAAAGTAGTTTGCCAATATTCCTTTTGGGTTTACAAAATTAGAGAAGATGCTGATCAGCACTCTGGAGAGGCTGGAGGGAGCATAGAGATTAACATGGGAGGCAAAAACAGGGCAGGCAGAGGGTTTTTTGAGTATGGAAAAGGTAATGTGGAGTTGTGATTGTAGGAGAAGGTGCAGAAATTCCAGCCACTGAAGTTTGTTTAGTGAGAGGCAGTGATGTGAAGAGAGTGGTTGGTTTAGAATAAATCTGGCAATTTTGTTGTATGTTTGTTCTAGTTTCTGTATTGAGGTAGTTTGGATACTGGTAAGGATGGGGGAAGCATACAGAAGACTAGGTAAGAGAAATGCCTGTGCAAGAGTGCGTTTAGTGGCAGAAGTGAGGAATTTTATGTTCCTATAAAGTAGTCCAAGTTTTTGGTGTTTTTTTTTTTTTTTTTGATGGCCTGTTGCATGTGCAAGTCAAATTTTAGTTGTTCATCAATTATTACCCCCAAGGAGTTTTGTGTGTGAGGCAGGGGAGATAGTGGTGCCATCTAGGGAGGGAAGAGAAAAACTGGATTTAAGGTGTGAGAGTGTCTGAGATAGGAAGAGAAGGAGTTGAGGTTTCTTAGGGCTAAGGATTAGTTGATTGTTTCTGAGCCATTTTTTAACAGAGATAAAGAAATTTTGTGCTAGTGTGTGTAGTTCAGAGATAGTACTGGAGATAGATAAAAGAGTAGAATCACCTGCATATTGTATTACAGATGAGACACAGATGAGAGACAGCAGGAAGAATGTATGTTGTTTGTAAAAATGTTGAAAAGGAGTGGTCCAAGTATGGAGCCTTGGGGTGCTCCTGTTTGAACAGCAAGGAAGGGTGAGAAAGCCTACTGCCATCTAACAGCTTGTTTTCTGCCAGTAAGGTAGGATTGAAACCAGCCAAAAGTAGAAGGAGAGAGGTTTAGATCTGAAAGTTTGTTAAGAAGGATGGGATGAGACACAGTGTCGAAGGCTTTAGAGAGGTCAAGGAATAGACAGGAGATGAGGAGGTTGTTGTCCCTAGCTTCTGCAACCTTTTGAGTAAAGGATGGTAAGCCAGTTGAAGTACTGTATTTAGGGCAGAAACCATGTTGTGAGGGGGTGAGGAGATTTTTGTGAATGAGATAGGACAGTAGTTGAGTAAGTATACATTTTTCAAGGATCCTAGATAGCACTGAGAGAATAGTGATTGGTCTATAGTAAGAGGGTTCAACAGAGTTGCCACTTTGTGCAGAGGAGTGGTATAGAAGGGTTTCCATATTTCTGGTGTGGTAGATTCCTGAATGGAGCAGTTAATTGAGATATATTGAGGGGGGAGTTTATTAGTGGAGGGAGAGCATTGTTTAGTTTAAGAATGAGGGATATGATATATTTAGTAGAAACAGGTCACAAGGTAAAAGGCAGAGAGACAGAGGAGCACAGAGGTTTAGGGGGAGGTGAGGGTGACACAGAAGAGTTGGGATGAGCAGATTTACCAGAGGGTAGGAGTTTAGAGATGCTGTCTATGAAGTGTTTGTTGGGTAAGTCTGCAGTTTCAGAGAGAGAGTGATAGGGTAAAGGGTTAGGGATGGTAGTAGAAAAAATGTGGAGCAGGGAGTTGACAGTACTCCAGAAATGTCTGGGGTCATTTGGGTGAGAGCTTTGAAATTTAGTGAAATACTGGTATTTATCCAAAATAATACATTTTGTACATGATTTCTGAGTCGCTTATAACGTTGGAGAAAAGTGGAAGTTTTAGTGGTTTGCCATTTTTTCCATAGAGCATCCCTTTCATGCATCAAAGCATGAATAGCTTTGGAGAGCCAGGGTGTGAAATTAGATTTGATTCTGATTTTGTGAGTTGGGGCAAGAGAGTTTAAGGCATCAAGGAAAATGTGGTTGAATTCAGTAACAGCATCATTGAGCAGGAGAGTTTTTAAGAAAGACCAGTTGATGGTAGAGAGTCTATAGTTAAAGGTTTCAGGGAAAAAGTTAGCCAGTTTCGTACAATCTCTGTAGAGATGGGGCTTAGAGAGATGAGGAGAGTGCCTTAAGAAAGAGATGGGAGAATGGTTACTAATAGAGTCAGGGAAGGTAGAAGGGTTACAATAGTTATTAGGAGAGTTGGTCAAGATCTAGTCAGTTGTGGAACCAGTAGCGTTTTTACTGTAGTGGGTAGGGGTAGTGATCAGTTGTGAGAATCCATACAGGTTTATGAAATGTTGGGGTGAGTTACCAATTAAGGGAGTTCCAATCTATATTAACATCTCCAAGAATGATGGTTTCAAAGGGGATGGAGGTGTTTATCCAGGAGAGTATATGTACAAGGATAGGGATGTTTTTACCTGGGTGGATATAAATAGAGGCAATAGCAAACTTCCTATAGTTATTGATGTGGCAGTCTGCGAGCAGTAGTTCAGCAGTTGAGAAACTAGGCAGGGTAATGTCTATAGGTGTTAGCGTCAGTGAGACAGAGTACAGGATAGCTACCCCACCGCCTTTTTGGGTGTCCTATCAGACATATAGATATTGTATTGAGGTGGCAGAAATTCAGAGGAATTTATTTGAGGTTTTAGCCAGGTTTCCAATAGGGCCAGGATGGAAGAAAGAGGGGAAGAGTTATAGGGAAGAATATACTGGGGAAGGGTGGTGTTTAGAGATAAGCAGCGTGAGGGAAGGAACAGGATCGAGGGGTTGAAATAGTGAGTGTGTGAGGAGATAGTAGGTGTGCTAGGGAGTGAAAGAGTTAAGTCTGAAAGAGGCAAGCCACAGAGCAGGCAGCCCGAGGTGGGTGGGGAAAAGGGGAAGATTGGTGACAAGTTGGGAAGAGAGAAAGGGTGAGAGCACAAGGTATGGTGCTCTCACTACATAATAGAATTTGTTCATTCTATTATGTGCATTGTTGCACTATGTTTATTTCAATGAACAGTTATTAGCTATATCTATGATTGCTTCCACCCTAAAAATAAATGTAGAACATTGTCATGTCATTTTCTGTTATATCTAAATGCTTTGTCTTTGCTTTACATAACAAGACTGTTGGTGAAAAGGCATTGTCGTGGTCCATTTCAAGGATTTACTCAAAGTAAAACAAATGAATTCAGTAAGAAGACGAAAAAGTGTAGACAAGACAAGAAAGTTTCCTGAATAAAATTTGACCACATGCTACTAATCACATGAAATATAAAGAGAGGCATGTGAAGTAAAACTTTGGCCAAAAAATAGGAACAGTACATGTTATTTATAAATTCCTCTTTTCAACAGGTTATCCACTGTACTTGTTATGTAGATGGAAGAAAAATGCATGATATGACACTTTGTCTGAGGTATGTGGGATATATTTTACCCAAACATCGAGTCCTGCTTGACTGCTGACTTTTAATATCTAAAGAATGCAAAGAATATTGCATAAATATGCATTAATTTAATATAAAGTATGTGAAATCTTTCACAGGTACAGTTGAGACAATGACAGTTTGAACAATAGGAAGGAAGAAAATAAACCGGCACATTCTAGACTGGCAGAATCTGTGCATTGGAGGATATTAACACCTTCAGAGGTGAACAATTACACGGCTGTGGACACACAATATTTAATTCATGATGACACTATTGATATTACCTTATGCAGCAGTGTTATTCACATTGCATTATGTGGAAAGTAGGCACCACTAGGGAATGTGATAGAGAAATCTGCAATGAGCCTGACACAATGTTGGCTCCTATACAACCTGGAAAGCATTTTTTCTGGGGCCCTGATCAGGATGTGAAATAGATCAGATTTGCAGGCAAACTATCAGCAGCAGTTATTACATTTTTGTCACAAAGAGAAATTATTAGGAAAACTGACTCAACTACCTGATGTGTAGGAGAGCACACATACACACACACAAGTAAAAAAAAATATATATATATATATATATATATATATATATATGTGTGTGTGTGTGTGTGTGTGTGAGTGTGTGCGCACGCGCACGCATGTATGCTAAACTGGTTTGTCCTTGATTTGCTTGAGTCTCCATTTTTCTCAAGCTTTTATGATCTAGATTCATTTTTCTCATGTTGTATTTGCTTTCAATTTCTTGTATGCATGCATTTAGACACAAAATGTATTAAAATTTGTCTACTCCTAGTTCTACATTTCCCAGAGTAGAACTTTTTTTTTCATTCTTATGAATGATCTCTATCCCCTACAAGATAGGGAATGAAAGAATATGTATAATTAAAGGGGAGGAGTCAGAATGGATTACCTTTCCTTTAAATATTCATATTTTAATTTAGTAGACAGAAAAATGTGACCTGACCACCTCTCCCTTTTTAAATCCTTTATTTACACAAATAACAGGTTTTGTGTTTTTGTGCTGAAAATGCAAGCAATTGCATTTAAAACTTATGAATTTAACTCAGATGTAAATGATCCTATTAAACATTGCCAGTGAGTCTGGTATTTCAATGCAAGTTCATCACAGGTGTGTTTTTCTCAGTAGAGGAAAGATACACATATACTACAATGATAGATCTGGAATGGAAATTAATATTCATCACCTTCAGGACTAGGATGGGCAGGATTTAGTCAGTTATTCCTTTCCCAGTCTACCTGGTCCCACCTCTTTCACCCATAATGCTGTGCAGCTAATGGCCCTTCTTCAGAACTCGGAAGTCCATGTTAAGGTGGAGCAAGTACACAAAAGAACATAAAGAGACAATATAACACAATCCTTTTCTATAGGAAAATTACCTTGTAAGTCAGAGTAAGGCAGAAGGATTTATTGGGTATACAGTGATAAAGAAATACATGCCGATCTAAACAAATAGTTTCATTTTGTAATTTTAATATCTATGGCTGAGAGGTCCATCGTTCTCACTGTCAAGTCAGAGTCCCAAGCTAAGACTCTAAAGTACACCTCAGTCAAAGATGAAATATACACTAATGCAGGAATAGTGACAGAAAAGGGAAGGACAATCATTAATATGAAAATTCAATTAGTTTAAAATAAAATCTAGAAGGACATCCATTAGAGACATTACAAGAAATAATCTAAGCAGAGAGCAAGGTTCTCCAAAGAGAATATGGTAAGAATTCATCCAATATCTATTTCCATAGATAAGGTAGGATTGCCCTAAACACTGTCTGAAAGATGGAGTATTTACAAGTAACAGATCAGAGAATAAGACCGCAACTTGTAGCCGATCAAAGAATAAAATTGCAACCTGTAGACAATTAAAAAAACACATCAGGGTATGTGACTAGGGAGGTATGCTACTTAACCAAGACAGAGAGGTTAGGATACAGAGGAGATACTGTCAGAGGTGTATTCCATAGCTCTGGAGTGCAAACAACAACATGCGTCTTGATGGGAAACTTAGTCATTATACTTAGTACTAAATAATCTCTATGTGAGAGAGAAAAGGGTAACACACGGGAACTAGAAGAATCCTTTTTGTCGAAGACAGAAGAATAAGAAGAAGGTGATGTAATTTTAATCAAGAATCATAGCAGCATGCTCTTGCTGTCAAATGGGAATAAAATAATGAAAAAAATGGAATGGGAATGTCTTTTTTAGAAAATTAAGCAACTTCAAATGTGCCCCCCAGGTTTAGATGATACCTGACCTGGAAAGTATTATGCAAAATAGTGTGAAAAAGAAACACTAGAACTATTCTCTGAAATAAATACTTTAATATGAAAGAAGGTACAAGACAGTTTGGCTACAGACAAAAACTATTCTGAATGTGGTAGTCTGAAAAATCTGAATATCATTATTATAGAATATGCATTGGGGGTATACCTCAACCATAACCTGTACCAAGCAACTTCTACAATGTTGGAGAAGGTGATGCACCCATTCTCTTTGGATTCCCAGTAAAGAAAAACTCCAATTTTACATTATGATGTGATTCTGATATTACATTGTGACATAAGTATAAAAGTTATAAATCACCATGTTAAAATTTGATAGTGTAATATACAAGTTATAAGAATATAATATTGAATCCATATACCAGTTAGTATGTGCAAAAGTTTAGACAGTACTTAGATCAGGTAGACATTACATAAATCAGATTACAGTTAGTTATAGTTAAGTAAGCATACAATGAGATTAAAAATAAAAATAAAAAAAGAATATAACAAATCTTAAAATACAGAAGTTCAGATTTAAGACAGCAGGTGAGTAGTGAGGGAAACATAATATAAAAAGAGGAGTGGAGGGTTGAGTTAAAAGAAAGAATGAACATAATATCGGCTGCAAACATATAGCAGATGATAGAAAGTAAGCGAAAAAAATAAAAACAGGATGTCTGAACATCTTAGCGATATCAGATTAAAAAAGGAAACTAATACCCTTACAAGACATATTTTGTTAAATTCACATCACAATTTTAAATCTATTATTATTGATGCATTGTGTTTAATAGAACGAGGGGGAGCATGGCCAGTTATTTTAGAAAAAAAGGAAATTATGTTACAGCTAAGACTGAATGCTTGTTTCTGGCCAGGGCTGAATGGTGCAGAATCAATCAAAAGCCTAATTAAACGGAAATATTTAAAAAGATAGATTTGGAACACTTTTTATTATATGTATCAACTGTTCTCCTTTCTAACATTGTAGCTATTTTCTGATAACAGCCACAAGTATGATGTACCTTAGGAGGTTTGTCTGTATGCATTTTATGATTGGGTAATTTTCAGGGGGAGTAAAGGTTTTATGGATTTTGACTGGCTACATAGTAGTTAAATAGTTTGATGTTTAATATACCTGTTGTCTAATGAAGTTCCTTTTAATTTGAATTTGGAAGGAAAGCGCTTACGTTTTTATTTTACAGCTACATTTGTAAAAGCTGTTTTATTAAAGTTGTGATTTTGTAATAACGTTGGTTTCGTGAATTGTGAAGACACCCTTGTATACCATGCTTTTGAGTTGTTTGAGTTCGTGGTCTGGTGTGATTTCTTGTAAGCTGCCATAAAATGATCACAATGGTTTATATTTTTTAGAGTGCAACAAGCATTTCATCCACTAAACCAATTTAGGAACAATGATGGGAGTGGGGGAGTACTACTTTTTACATACATAGTACGTGTGTTTCAAGTTGTTCCAGTGGCTCAGAGGGATAAATCTCTGACAACTGCCCAGGTGAACTGGGTTTAATTGGCAGCTCAGGCAACTGCTGGAGCAACAGGGTGGGTGGTGATGTAGGTATCTCCTACGATGACTCCTGGTAGAGACTGGGGACATCATATGATAGGATGTGTGTTGAAATAAGGAGGCGGAAGGTGGCAATGGCTGAGCTGTTGCAGGTTGGTGTGATACACAACAGCCTCTGTATTAAAATCTGTGCTGGTCTTCACAAACATCCGTAATAGCCCATGGATAAATTGCAACAGCCAGTAGACCCAGTGATGGCTGCAGAGGAATTGGATGGCTGTCTGGATGAGGAAGGGGACCCAAAGTAAAAAAAAAAAAAAAAACATATGTGTTTTTCAGTTCATGGGACCTGACACCAAAATGATTACTCCTGTGAACATTTTTTAGGCTGGTTATCATCAGATGAACCAACATGAAAAACTATGGGAAAGTATTATGCTTATTATATTGGTCTCACTTCTTGGAGATGTCCCCTGAATGATTACTTGTGAATATTTCTAAGCCTGCGTTTTCTATAAAACAGTTTATATGTTTGTAAAGCACTGTGCTATTGATATGCCAGTCTCCCTACTTAGCTCATTTACTTGCCAGAACTCAGTTGAGGTATTCTAAATGAAATAGTAAAATAGTAAAATAGCATATAATGGTTTAATTGAAAGGTCCCTTAAATGCCTACACCTGAAAATTTCATTACAGAATACAATGCTACATACAGTTCTGCCCCTTAACAGTGAATTGTGTAACTCACAAAACTTACAGCATTTTTCTTTATTCTCTAGCTTAGTAAAAGTATGGTTTACTATTCCATAGGACAATGCACCCTCAATAAAAATAAATGAGAGATATATAATATACCTTTCTTCTTGGTTAGAAATCATCACAAATAAACTCTCCCTTACTCTTCACAACACTAACAAACATTTATCCCTTTGTTTTCTGTTCTCATGTTTCATAAGTATTTGTCTTGTAGACAGGAACTATTCAAACTTCTGTTTATACACGTTCAAAGATGCATAAAATTTGCCCTAAATGTTGATTAAAGAAGCTGCCTGAATGTCGCTGTTCTTCCTCTATTTTTCAGATGCACCTGTTTCTGAGATAATGTTATATGGTTCCCCTTTAGAAGGTCAAACGGCTGAAATCTCGAAAGTCATATGGCTGAAGCCATATGCTCGAATTTCAGAAACTCGACCTTCTGAAAGTGAACTAAAAAAAAAAACCAACAAAACACAAAACAACGTTTCTGCGGAGGGGGAAAGCCCCCCTGCACCCCCCCACCCCCCCGCTACTTATTGATTCTAACTCCGAGATCCCACTACAGTACAGAAAGGGAAATCTCCCTGTCTGCGCTATATGGTGATCCACATTCAGAAGGTCGAGCTTCTGAAATTTCGAGCATATGGTCTCGACCATATGACTTTCGAGATTTCAGCCATTCGACCTTCTAAAGGGGAAACTGTTTTTATATATATATATATATATATATATATATATATATATATATATATATTTTATGTTAAATAAAGAGATGATTACAAGGTGATTTGCTGTCTAACTGTAGACCTCAGTACTGCAAATGTAACATAGTACAAGAGCTTGTACCACATGGTCAAGTTTTATCCAAGGACTACTATAGATAAAAGGTGTTTCTAATATAATGAAGCTGCATGTCACACATGGTATATGGTATTGGAATTGTTGTGGGTCATCAGTGGACACTGATTAATCAAATGTTCACTGTTAGTAAATCACCCTTGATTATTTTAGCAGCATTTTCCAAACTAAACTCAACTACCAGTCAAAGAACTACAGCAGTCTTTTCATGTGCTATTCTTCTCATATGTGGATTTTTGTAATTCCCTTTACATTCGGCTAAAATCTGTCAGTGTGGGAGATTGCAGGCAATGCAGAAAGCTAAACCTCATTATTTGATACTTGCTAGATAATGCTATCATATCTTTGCTCCATTAAATGGCTTGAACTGGCAGCTGATGGCCTGATGGCCCATAGAATTCATTACAATATACTGGTGTTCAAAGCAGACCCCACATGGTATAGGTCCCTCCTGCATACAAGCTGCTGCATCCCTTAGGCTCTGTAAGTATGAAACTGTTAGTGATCACCAAGTAAAGACTGGACTACTGGAATACTCAGAATATGTATACACACACACACACACACACACACATAATATATATATATATATATATATATATATATATATATATATATATATATATATACATGGGTGTACTTCACTTCATTGAAATCTCATTTCACTGAAACTCATTTCACTGAGACCAAATTGCCTAAAGTTAATTTCACTGAAAACATCATTTCACTGAAACTCATTTCACTGATAGCTTACAAAGTTACATTTCATAACACTAAATAGCAAACCAAACACAAACAAACTCACGAAAGTAAAGCCTACCTCCTTCCACAACTTAAAAACTACTTATTTATCCTGTTAACAGAAACCAGACAATATAAAAACAAAGTGATAGGCTACGCCCTGCACCCCCCCAACATGGGGGGTATGCCCCCACCCACTCCTAACTATATATACTAACTCCAGGTTGCACTACGGTGTGGATGAAGGCATATGCCTTTTACTTGCCTCACAGTACTCTACACACTGCCACATCAAGTCTACAGCTTACAATTCACTGAAATGAGAAGAGTTGTCAGTGAAATGAACTTTAGGCGATTTGGTCTCAGTGAAATGGGTTTCAGTGAAATTGGATTTCAGTGAAATGAAGTAGACACGCACACACACACACACACACACACACACATATATATATATATATATATATATATATATATATATATATATATATGTATATATAATTACCTTTTATTTTATTAATTTGCTAATAGGATAAGCACACTAACTACAGGCCTCTTTGCAGTGGTGATCTGGAATTATCTGTTTAAATTAAATGTTCAGAGTGACACAGTAGGCAAATAATTGCTGGCTACACTATACATTTTGCTAACAGCTTATATCTTTAATAGTCTTTACCAAACTGTCAGACATTCCAGGCACTTTACCTATGCAATTCACTGCGTTACCTACAAAGCCATGAAATGTTATTAAGTTGCTCTGAGGTCATTGAAGTTTTACCTCTTTTAAGAGTCTTATTTTCACTTTTACCGCTTGACATTTTATCAAGTAATCCACAGTGAACGTATTTTAAGCAAACATAACTAGAGCACTTGGCTCTATTGTTGTCCTGTTTCAGTTAAATATTTGTTGAATACTTTGGTGAGATATTCAGAACTGTAAGGGTGTGTAGTTAAAATCCGTAAGGACCTCCAGAAGAATGATATGGACATTTATTTAGGGAAACATTTTCAGCGCATGCACAAGGATCATAAAAAAGAAAAAAAATATCTCAAGTACCTGCATTAAAAAGACTTAGTCTTCATCTCAGCCTTGAAGGAGACAATGGTGCTTTAGGCTAAGTTGGAAATGCATTCTCGCCACCAATGAAATATTAAAGTAATATGGAAGAGGCAACTGTCAGAGAAACAGAAGAGGGAAATAAGTGTAAAGGAAGACGTAAGTGAAGAAAATTTACATGTGGACTTAGAGCACAGGATGGACATGCTAGTATGCAATGTAAGCCTTCTAAAAGAAAGCTGGGAGAGATGCAGGTGGTGATACAGGAGGATGATGGATATTACTGGTATTACAGAAGCCTGATAATGGTGGCAGAATGAATTGAGGCACAGAAGTGTCATTGTCTGTGCTGTTTATGGATGACAGGGGGAAGATGGAGGAGGGAGGGCAGTAATCTACATAATGGAGCTTTAAATGGAAGTAAGAGAAGAGGAACAATGATAGCCCATAAAAATATAAGAACGTAGGCATAAATATAGCAAAAGGAAAGCACCACAGTAGTTAGTGCAGAAGAAGGACATCTTGCTCATACACCACAGAAATGTATTGTCCTCTAGACTTATCAGTCAAGAACAGGAGATATGGAGATAGAATACAGGAATGGGCATAAGGCTAAGGGCCTTAGTCATCGAGGAGTTCTACTTGATGTTTTGGAAGGAGAGACTTCTGTATGTGGTACGAACTCAGATGGAATGGGATACGTATATCAGGTGAATGTACCAGAAGCCAACAGTTATCATACCAGTATGCTATTCAGCTGGCCGAGAGTAACAATCCAAAAAAAAAGACTATGCAGTGGGATTTTTAATGGAGTGGTTCCTACTGTGCTGGTGAAGTATATAAGCTTAGTTATTTGCCTGCAGGCAAACTGAATGGGTCAGTAATATATGGGAATGAGATGTAAATGGAATAGTCGTGGCTAAGGACAAAAGTTTAAGAAACAGACAAAAGGAGAAAAGGACAGGGTTGTTATTGCGTATATAGAACAATGTGAGACTACTGACTCAGGCAAAAGAATATACAGCAGGCAAAAAAGGAGGGGGTGGTGAGGTGTATGTGGTGCAGTGCAAGTGGGTAAGAAGAAAGAAAGATAGAAAAAAAGAAAGACTATAAACATGTTGATAGAAACAATGGGACTTGGATGACATAGCAATGAAGGGGGAGAGGCTATTTTAGACAAGTAGAGAAAGCTAGAAAGGATAGCCAGATAAGTTAGATTGAGTAAAAATAGAAAAGAGGTCAAAGGACATCATAGAACACTGGAAAAAAGTTGAAGTATTACGTTGGTATTATGTCTTTGTCTTCATGAGTGAAGAGGAATAAAAAGGAGGAAGAAGAAGAAGGGAGAGTGACACGGTAGAAAACAGACAGGGTAAAGTGTTGAAAACAATGAAAAGGGAGTAGGATGGAATGGTATAAAGTACAGTTGAAGCTAATTTCACTATGGGAAGATAAGGCAAAAATTATTTATGAGCAACCACCAAGCGTTTTCAGTCAGACCCCCTAACCACAAAAAAATTCCAGCAGATTATTGATCAGTTCTGACACAACTGAGGCCTGGAAAAAGGCAAAAGTGACATACTTGTACAAGTGATGTAGCAAGAGATATGTGATGAAGTGCAAACCTTTTAAACAAAGTGTTGTGGTAGGAAAAGTAGTGGACAAAATCCTGAAAGAAATACCAGATGCCTTTCTAGAACACAGTACTATCCAGACATCCAACGATGTGGATTGAAGTACAAAAGGTCTGTCAGTCAGACCTGCTACAGTTTTATTACAGAGCGAAAGAAGAACTTTTTGTCTTACTTGTGGCTTCACTCATGCTATGACCCTTGGCTATACTATACAACTTCATCATCTCCCTCCAGTTGGGAAGTGTACCACTTGGACTAAGAGGAAGGGAGAATTGGAAGTAACAGACCTCGCATTCTATGGGTCAGGCAAGGACATCATATTAATCCTAATGTGACATCATCCCTTAAGTACAACTGCCCCTTCTATAACCTAAGCCTTAATCTGCTTGTTTGCCAGCAGACCTCTGTGCTTGCTATGTTCACCCATTGTTTTACTGAAAATGTCTGCCCTCAAACTGAGGTAATGTAATGTAATATTAATGTAAAACATGAGATGTGACAATAAGAAATAGCTGCTGCTTAAAATGAAGGACTGATTTTATTTTATATTTCATAACTGTGTAAGTGGACAGTTCTGAGAATGATTTTTAGACAGGGTCCAATCCATTTGGTACTGTATACAGGGCATGTTTAAGAATAATACATGTAACAAAGTGATAATGAAGGATGCTCTATGCATCTTCGCGAATCACATGAGCACAGATTTAAGTTGTCAAATAATATAAAATGTGTAAACAAAATCATCAGTTTAATACTTATAAAAATGATATGTTCAACAGGAGTTTATTGTGAAAAATACAAATACAGATGTACAGATTTCAGAATGTTTAATTTAATTTTAAACATATTTTTATTTAACTAGACAGATGAATCGGTCCTTTGTTCACCCATTTTAGTCAATCTCTATGCCATATAAATGGTATCTCTATGCTTGTTTTAGTGGTTCCAGTTAATTTAGATGTTTTTGGAATGTGGGAGGAACCCAGTGTGCCAGGGAAAAGCCACAAGGAGAAAGAACACACAGATTCAATACTGAACCCCCAATGTTTCAGCCATGAAACAAGAACCTTACGCAATGAGCACATTGGTGTTCAAAGATTATTTACATACTAACGGGGTCTAGGCTAAAGTAAATGTTATAAAGGTCAAACAGTCAAATGTGAGAATTGTTCATAGGTTCATAGGTAGATACTAGGCTATTGGCCCTATGGCGTATATAAGCCTAGCCAAAAGGGTACCCTGGCTTTCACCACCCAGGAAAATTATTTTCCTGTGCACCTGTCAAGCAGAGCAACAGAAGTGATCCCCGGGGTGAATTTCCTATTTCCTATCCAGTCATCAAGATTTTTCTTGAAGAGTGCTAATGAAGAGCTTTGTTTGATATAAGTAGGTAGTTTGTTCCAGAGTATGGGAAGTCTCTGGGACAGGAATCTATCCCTCCAGCATGTTCTGTTTATTGTGGTAACAAGGTTTAGGTACCTAGAGTGTGTAGCTTGGAAGGATTAGGATTTCTTTAAGTGAAGCATGTCCAACAGCTCTGGGTTTGACATAGCTTTATATGTTAGGCATTGATCGCCTCTGAGTAGGTGATATGCAATGGAGTAAAGCTGGAGTTTTTTGAGACAGTCTGCGTAGGGCATCTGTTTGAGGCCAGTAATCCTCTTTGTGAGGTATTTCTGTGGCCTTTCCAGTTGTTGTAGATGTCTTGTGAGGTATATACCCGGGGTCTGTCGTGGCTCCCCCTTTGTGGAGTGGGATAGCCATCGCGGTGCACCATTCAGTGGGCACAAAGCCTGAGGTGAGGCTATGACTGAACATGGTACTTAGGTGGGGTGCCATTTCATTCTGTAGTTCATGTAGAACGCAGCCTGGGATATTGTCAGGTCCCATGGATGCTGTGTTCTTGGCTTTGGAGAGTGTGTTTTTTACCTGTGCAGCCGTGATTACAGGAATTTGGCATTCTTGCAGTATAGAGATGGGCCCTCTAGGGGGTGAGAGGGGGTTAAAGTTGGCACTTTACCTATCTGCCAGGATGTTGGCAATATCAATTGGTTCTGTATATTTAGCGCCATTGTGCTGTAACTCAGAGCAGATCTGAGTGTTGCTATTGAGATTCTTGACATAGCTATAGAATGCTTTGTGGTTGTCTTTAGCGTCAGTGGCCATTTTGTTTTCGTAACTAGCTTTGGAGGATTTTATGAGGGATCTCAGCTTCTTACTGAGGTTGACCAGGGAGTTCCTCCAGTAAAGGGATTTTACTCTTTTTTTGCAACAGTTTCTTTCTTCTGTTGTAGAGTTTGTTTATGGCAGAAGAGTGAAGTTGGCTTTTGAGAAATATTTTATGGTGGTTTCCCTAATGGGAGTTGGGGGCGGGATGTGGATGCCTAGGGTGATCTGACCAATGAGGAATTGACCTCTGCTGTGGAACACCGGTCGCCCATGTTGGTAATAACCAGGTCTAGGATATTGCTGCCCCTGGTGGCGGTGTGGATAAGTTGATCCAAGGCATTGGAATTTATGAATTCCAGAAAACATTGAGCAAAAGAGTTGATACATGAGTAGTTTTCACACTTAATGGTGGGGTAGTTGAAATTGCTCATTTTTTGGGTGTTGGGTTGTACCCTAAATATTTTCCAGTGTATCATGAAATGAGGAGTGGGAATCCTGGGGCATGGTGGGCGATCTGTAGCAAGCTACAGTTTGGATTGCGGCCTTGCCCATAATTAGTCGCACTTGGATAATCTCGGATGCATTATGCTGAGCAACTAGCCTGGAGGTGTGGATATCCTTAATGAATATGGACACGCCTCCGCCTTTATTTTTTCAGTCCAGGTTAGGTAGCCGAAAGGTGTGGTATGAATTATAGCTTGAATCCAAGAAAAAATGCCAGCGGCCACGGACCAAACTCCTTCAATAATGTCAAAGACCAGAAAAACATGAATTATAGCTTGGTAATGCAGGGGTGCTCTCTGGAGCCTTGAACCAGGTCTCTGTCACTGCACAGGTGTCGATGTCCTCCATTTTAAGGAGTGCCTTGAGTGAGTGCATTTTGAGGTTTAGACTTCTAGCATTGAGTAGCATTACCCTCAGATTTTGCTTGCTTGTACCTGTTACGGTGGTGAATTTGTCATTTGAACCTTGACTAAAAAGGAACTATAGGGGTGGCAAGAGCCTTAGCCCGTATCCGGAATCCCAAGGTTGACAGGTGCAAGCCATCTCTGGCAAAGCATCGTGATCTCTTGATCATGTCATCCCAGGCAGACAGATACTGGATCCCCTTAGAATGACACCAGAAGCTTAGCCAATTGTTGAAGTCAATCATTTAGTCCTTGTACTGTGGTATCATTCTGGGTGATGGCAGGATGCTACTCAGGGCTACGGTCATACCTGCCTGGGCTACAAGATCTGAGAGCTCCTCCACGTCTCTTTTCATATAGTCCAGGGAGGTATGTCTCAGGTCATTTACACTAACATGGACAATGACAGAGTCATATTTGTACTTGTTGTGGAGTGAACTGAGTGTGTGCGTTATGTGGCAGATCCTGGCACCTGACAGGCAGCTTACAGTAACTTTCTCCTTGCTTAGCCTGTTAGTGGAACATCAGTGTGCCTGACTATAGAGTCACCTATGACTAGAGTGTTGGGTACGTTGTTATGCCTTATGGGCTGTGGTTGAGTGGCACACTGAGTTTGTAGTGTAAGTTAGATACAGCTCAAAAATAGGTAATTACCTCACTGATTCAGTAAAAATAAAGTAACAGATTTGTGTGAAGGAAGAGACTAAAATCCATAAACATGGGGTCTGGGATGAAAATCTGAACCAAGGAGCATTTGAAAAGAGATTATACCAGTCAATGTTTGAAAACAATCTATGGTTGTACTAATGATGATACAAGAAGGGATGAATGAAAGTGACAGATTTGAATGCAAATGTTATATCAGAGCAAAGACATGAGCAGGAACTTCATTAGATTGGAATCTCTGAGCATAAGGAGAGCTTGTTAAGTAGAACTAATCACCTTTATCAGTTTTCTGATAACAGTAGTCTTTGAATAAGGCTACAGATGAATTTTCTGCATTTATGGCATTCCAGAGCAGTGAACATTTGAAAGTACCATACAGAAGTGCTACTCTTGGTTTCATACAATAAAAAATTAAATATTTTATTTGCAGCAGTTTCATTTTCTTTTAGGATGACAATTTGAGAGAGAAAGATGTAAAGTAACCTCATTTTAAGATTTATATTTAAATCCAAACTTCATCTTTCCAAATAAACTCTGTAATGAAAAAAATGCATTATGTCATATGAGAAATGTTCAATTTTGACTCATTGCTTTCAATCATTAATGTTTCTGGTGTGCAGAAGTTTGAAATTTATTAATTTGACTTGTATACACTTCTCAGAATATTATGACATAGGTATATTACCTAAAATTCTGGTATGGAGAAAATAGGCTGGGTGCAAATATGTTGCTATTTATATATTACAAGGATTGCCCATTTCTGTTTTGTTTAGTATTTACATTTATTTTCTAACATATATTTAAGTGATGTAATCAATTGCTATTGTTTTTTGTAGCTTTTTTCCCACTCTCTGTTACCCACCAGCCTCTCTTAGCCAATCAGGCTATTCTTTCCCCTACTCTGGGTTGAATGTCACCCAGGAGAGGAGAGCCCATCACTTAGAAAACCATCAGGAGTAGTTCACATTTTTGGAAATTTCCCCATGGCCCTAACTTTGTCCACTCCAGCTAAGCACCAGAGATGGGCATTCAAAAGAGCATCCATAGAGGATGCCCCCTCATTTCTGCAAAGAGCATTCTCAACATGCATCCTTCTCTCTCCACTTAGAGCATGAGCAGTGGTGTCTTCAGTCTCAGACAGGGAGATCACACTGCTTACTGTGCCCCAGAGTGTACATGACCCCCCCCTTTAGATATCCTAGTCACCTGAGTCTCAGTAAGGGCTCTATCCATTTGTGCCATGGATCCAGGCTGGTATACTAGATTCATTATTTTCTTTTCATACTGATATCTCTGTTCCCTGGAGACAGTTGGATTAAGGTTACTGATTTGTTTCATGGTTTGGACAATCATTTTATATTTTTGATGCTATATGAGAATTATTTGATGTATATACAGATGGGTGGTGTGTTATGCAATTCAAGGAATCATCAAGACAAGTTGTGTTTATACGAAGTTACAGGTGGGATATACAAGTAGATACTGATTACAAAACATAAAATAGATTAATTTAGGCATACGATCATATATGGTTGGAGAGTATGAGCGGCAATACCAAGTTATAAATCTGCAGGAGTGGTAAAAATAGGAGACCTACTATGGAAACAACACACCTAGTGTGCATTATTAGTAACTTCTAAAAGGAATAAAGGTGTGTTATTAAGGCCTGTAAAAAAGCTAACATAATATTATAGGCAACTGGAGAAGTTATTTATTGGTGTAGGGCAAACACTGATTGCACTTGTCCCCATATCTGGCCACAAAGACTGGATACTGTTCTTAGTCCCTAGATGCTGCTCCACTGGCATACAGACAAAAAGCTCAGACTATGGCCTAACTGGACAGGGAGGGATGGGCATTGCCATCTCTGGGAGGGACAGCGGTCCTGTAGGTATCTCCTGCGATGATCCCTGGTGGAGCCTGGGGGTGTTCCTTTTGGGAGGTGTGGTCCTAAGAATGAAAGGGTAGACAGCTGTCTATGCTGCTGCAGAGGAGGGGGTGATACAGAGCACATCTACATTACATGCATCACCACAGAAACTGTGAGGAGAGAAGAAAGGAAAAACTAAGGATGGTCATATTGATAAAACCCTCCTGGCTAGAAGATGGACAGCACCCACATCTGAAGAAACCTTTAGGATCCTCACTGGTTCTTGTGTAAATTCAAACATTGGACAAGGGGTGGTTGAAAAGACTGTAGCCCCAGCAAAGGGGGTGGCTCACTGGGATGGCTATCAGAGTGACAGAAAGGGCAGACAAAATGTTCTTAGTGACTCAGATAGAGAAAGCAAAACTAGAGATATGCTGATAGCAGTGCACTGGGGTTGGGAGTTTACAATTCAGGACATCAGGTGGAATGCAAAATAAATTCCGCCATGACAGTGAGTATGTGATCTTTTGTGAACCACGAAAATGGGAACCTAACAGGTTTTCAAGTTACAGAATGAAATAAACAATAAACGATATGTGCATATTTAAAAGTGTTTCAAACCCCAAAACACCCAACACGGAAAGAAAACTATTTGTGGAGGAATTATAGAGGCATGATGCAGGTAGCATCACATGACATCCTATAGTGGAATATTATGGCTTTTGTTTTGTAACTCAGTAGGAAGATGGGCCTGTTGTTAAAGTCACATCAGGGGAGAAGGGAGAATGAGTAGATCACAGACATAACCCTGTTATTGACAATATTTTTATTTATTTTTATTTTATTTTATTTTACATTTGTTGACCGGGAGGATCCGACTGGATGCATGTCCATTTTCAGCGGAGGCCCGGGGAGAAAAGCTCCAAGCACATGTTACAGAACATTTGACTGACAATGAAACAAATTATACATTCAAAATAAGAGCATTCTAACTTATTCTTTAAATTTATTTTAATGTAAGAGGTTAGTAAGGAGAATAGAATAATTATGAATTATAGACAGTTGTGACAGTCTAGAATGGACTATCCCGGGTTTAGGCAGTGGCAGCTTCGTATATAGGTAAGTCAATACCGAAATGTTGTTATGCATAATAAGGAGTTAGTCATAGATATCTGTATTGATAACAGGTAGCTGATCATGGAGCATTGTTATTGGCAATATATAGTGAAATACAGATGATATTGACTTTGGATATGTTAACTTTTAAATTGTCCGTCTGTTTTGTCAGCCCCATAGTGCAACAAAATATTGTTCTGCTAGTGTTCCAGGTGACTCCGGTCCAATGAGCTCTGGAGGAACCACTGCGGGATAGGCAGTAATGACAAGCTAGTGTCTGCTCATACTTTTCAAGGTGGGGGACAAGATGGGGAACATCCATGCTGTGGCTTTTGGTGGAAAACAGGAGTTCATAATTCCAATAGTCAATAGGGTAAATGAGGCCAGATAAGGAGCACATTAATGTTTAGGCAAAGATGTCACTCATAACTCTCACTGCATGCCCACCCATGCTTACGTCATCCTATACACAATGAGAGTATGGCACAAAATGAGAAATGAGCTAACTTCACTATGAAGGCCAAGTGTAACAACTCCTCTGTTGGACAATGGGGTGGTTCATGGATGAATAGCAAGAAGGCTTTAATCACTATAAAGAGATGACCCTTAGAAAAAAGGTAATATCAGGATGCACCTTAAATGCAGTAATACTAGGAAAGACAATGGACAATGGGGTGCTGATGACCAGAGGTCAACAGTGGCTGGATAAAAATAAAAATGATTTTATCTGTAGATTTACGATAAAGGCATGTCGAAAATGTACAAAAAGAGGCAACTACTCTACTGTGTTATACTTTTTATGTAACATATAAGATTATGACATGATTTCCTGTAGCACTAATAAGTTGTATGAAAGCTGGCCTTTCTGGTAATAGCTTAGCCTTGTTTTAGTTTACTGTTTGTTGCCTTTAACTCTGAATTATCAAGTGAATGTTATCATACTTGGTTAAAGTGATAATACTAGTCAAATGATAAATACTGAATCTCTCCACGTAATTTTTACAACTTGAAAACATACCAGAAACATTACTATATCTTCATTATTACTAAGAGTTACTTCTGCATTTGAAAGAGTAAACATATATATCACTTCAATCAATTTCATATTGATATTACTTATTAAAAATAATCTGGATAATACAAGGAAACTACAGGACAAAAGTAAATTCACAATGCTCCTCACAAATTGCATCAGACATCTGTACCCATAAGAATGAATAGTCTATGATAAAGCTACAATCAGAAAACGAAAGGATGAGTAATTATGTTTTAAACTGGATAAGTGTCGTTAAAACAATTATGTATGAAGCATCTTCTGAATAGAATAGTTTACATCCAAGTTATCAGTTTCTACTGTTTGACTCCTCAAATGTAGTTCAGAAAAAAGTAAAAAATTTGTTACCATTAAATCAGTATAATTTTCAAAGTTTAGCAAAATGATGAGTTGATGTTCAGTAAACATAAATAGTGCAAATAAGCTATATAATTTCAGACATGTCCAGATACTTAAATAGCAGTAATTACAAAGTTGCAGATGGCAACTTAAAGAGGGAGTTCGAAACAGATTTCAGCCAAGAATCCTCAAAGCTGAAAGCTATTTTCTAATTTTTAAAAGAACAATACTGTAGTTTCTTCTGTTTACCTGGGATATAAATCATTACATTTTGTTTAAAGGAAATCTCTTTTTAAAAGGGCATGCTATCATCGGGAGACTAGCTTTAAACTTCATTTCTCAAAACAAATGTAGAAACGTGAGGGTAGCAGTGCAGTGAAAAAGGCAAAATACGTATTATGGTCCTCAGGAGACAAAACTGATGCTTCACTCTGCACTCCCAATACATTTTGAAAGTCCAAACTTCTTGTCATTGATTATGAGGTATTACATTAATTACTCAGTTCACTGCACAATTTCTACAGCAACAAGCTTTCAGGAGACACTGTTTTTTTTCCCATGTTTGCACAATTGTTGCATAACACTGAGGGGGAAAGGAGCAAACCGTTTGCCATAGCTCATTAGGTTACTTGGCCCAATCAATATTTCTACAATGAAGGTCAAGATTTTCCCTTGACTTCCCTCAGCACGCACACAAAAAAATATTTCTTTTTAATTTCACTTTATTATTGCCATTAAAATGCATTGCTTTGCATTTTGATGAGTAGCTGGCTAATCTGAATTATGAATACTGATTGCCACTGATCTAATTATAGCATTTAGTCATTTTAGATTGCAAGATAATCATTTAAAGGCCACAGTCCTGAATTTTAAAACAGTTTCAGTCATCTAACCACTGTTGGCTGTAGAAGATGAGATCCATTCACTTCACATTTATCTGTAGTGAAATCCCATGGGATTATTTTCTTGATCAAAATGGAAGAGATACATTGATTTTTAACAGTAAACTACATAGGCTGAAGCAAAAGAACATCATCCCAAATATGTCACATATGAGACATATAATTCTTATCCAGTGTTATACAAATCTATCTTCTGACTAAATCATTACAGAGTGCAAAAATGGCATAGTAGGGCAATGGTGTAACTAACTGAAGAATAATAGGAAATGGATTTTTTTTTATTTTCTTTGGAACTAAGTCTGTTATCATATAGTCATGATATACTGAAAGACCCTTATTGAATAAGTATAAGGTTACTGGGACCTTAGATTTTGGTCAGGCTGTGAGTTATATTGTGTATGTGCATGTGCTTGCATTCGTAGGTAGGTTTCTTTGTATATGTCTGTGCAGCATTAAGTTATATGTCATCATTAAGTGATTACTGCTCACAAAATAAACTGCATTCATCTTTGTGCATATGGATTAGAGTGACTTATAATTCTTTTCTCCCTACTGATACCTGATTGTATCCATCACTGTGAAATTTTCTTGCATGCCTGCTGTTTTTCTAATGAAATGAATTAACTTTTATTGCCTGTAATTCACATTGCTATATACAGCTTAGTTAAAAAAAACATGGTATACAGGTTTATGGATTAATCAGTCTTTAATAAGCAAATGCATTTTCAATTCGTATATGTGAAGGGGCATAAAGTTGTACAAAGAAAAAACTGAAGGACCACTGCATGGATGACTACACTAGTGAATGGCAAGATTCATTTTGTCACGTGTGTGTGCGCGCACGTGTGTGTGTGTGCGCACGCACGTGTGTGTGTGTGTGCGCGCGCGCACATGTGTGTGTGTGTGTGTATGTGTGTGTGTGTGTGTGTGTGTGTGTGTGTGTGTATAGAAAGAGATATAATACACTGTAAACATTATTTAAGTTTTTAAAGTTTTGCTCCTCTTATTGATGTTGAATTCATCAGCCTCCACCTATCCAGTATGCCTACTCAGTCTTTCACCTGTATGTCTGAAAGACTGACAAAAGATGTGCTATGCCAGGTAACCATTTTTAACACATATAGGGTGTTTGTCTTCCCAAGACTGCTATCTCCACTTTGTTTAATGCTGAACTTCAAAATGATGTATTAGCCTGTGTAGAAAACAGAAAGTCAGGTAACACCACCACCAATAACTCACTAAAGAGGCACATAGCACAACAAAATAAAGGGGGAGGGTACTGTTTGTTTACATTTACCCTCCCTGCTTTTTCTTGCATATTTTCACATTGTTCTGAGTGAGAATGTGATTGAAGAAGAAGACTATAGTTAAGACAATACCTAACCCTAGCTTTCTTATTTGTATTTGTAAAAGTATAGCCACCGTTAGACATGAAATATAGCTCTTTCTAGAATATTCTGCAGCATGCAAACTGCTGTTTACATGCCTGTTATTCTGTATAGGTCTTACACAGTTTGAGAGGAAGGAGGGAGCAGAAAACCCTTAGTTTGTGTGCTCTGATGCCCATGAGATCTGGATTTGATTAGTGGCCCTGGCACTAGAGAACCAAGTCCTAACTGTAGCCCATGATACTGGGGTATGATTAGTGGCCCTGGCACTGGGGAACCCAGACTGGACGTAGAAGGAGTGGAGGGGCTGTTCTTCTCTTTCCCCATGGGATGGAAAAATGCACTAGGAGGAATACTGACTGATGTGATTTCTTTTGAGGAGTTCAGAGAAACTGCCAGATGTGCTTCATGTGGGAGGGACAGGACTGTCTGAGAAGACACACCCTTTGTGGAAGTGAAGCAATTCCCTTCCCTACAGCCCACTGCATGTCACTCCACTGCACTTTACTAGATATGTGTAAGCGATAGTGCAGTATTAAAAACTCTCAAACCACCCTTGATGGCTGTTTGAATGATATAGCTTCTTCTAGATGAGTCTCACCAGGGTGATGGGGAGCTAATGTTTTGATTGGCTGTGAGGAGGGATTTTAATGCTCAAAATACAGAGGGGGGAGAAAGAGAAGAAAAACAATTGTGTAAGTACAAACTTCTGCTTTCCTAATCTGTTACATGGGAAAATGTAATTTTATTATGAAATGTGGCACTGACACCAAAATGCATTCTGCATCCTGACTATATAATCAAGGTTCCTGCATTTTAAACATTTATAGTAATGTTGTTTAGGTACAACATTTTAAACAAACTTTGGACAGCAATTTGTACTGATGACAAAGCAACTGTTCTTCAATTAGTTATGAGTTTGCAGTGCAAACTGTGTCAGCAGCAATCTATTTTATCTATTTCCCATAGCTTACATGGAAATATTTACGTATGCAGATGCAAACAACCTGGTATGCACCACTCAGTTCCATGAAATTGGTTTTAACTTGTTTGTACAAATGCATGTTGCTAGACAAAGTCTTATCTAAATGTAAACCAGTTAATATGGTTTTGCAGAAATGTGGAAGATATTATAGTTGCATAAGATAAAAAGTAGCCTTCTTAAGGATATCAAAAACATGTTACAGTCATCTAACAAACAAAAATGTACAGCTTAATAAGAACAAAGAAAAATGTGGAATACTGGAATGGAAGCTTCATGCTTTTGCCAAGTACTTGAGAGGATGGTGATATTCATTAAGATACTCATTATAAATTATGCTTCAGCTGGGAAATTAGGAAAGAATCATCCTCTTGCAGATTGGACCACATTGTTTTTTTATTCGTATTGAAGCTTTCATGAACATGTCATTACTGCTTTGTATCTCATAGGCTTTTTCAATGGATAGTTTGGAATAATATAGTTACATTACTGCAGTAGATGGATGAGTGATTTAATCATCTTAAAACTAAGCCTGTTCTGTTGACTGAGATGTACATTAAATGACTGAATCTGTGAATGATGTGTATGGAGTATCTTGTAATGAATCAGTGAAAGAGTAAATAAACTGCATAAGGAGATGCACATGTTGTCTTAAAAGGGAGCTACATTAGTGCAGGAGAAGAATAAGGTATAATTACATGTATAATAAGTATAAGCCAAGACAGGAATTGGGCATGCTAGGTCAGGAGGTTCAAAATCAGTTTACAAATGTTGATGCTTTTTTTGCCAGTCTGAAGGTTATGCATGAATTATCCCAACCTCTTGCATCATACAGGTGTGCAGAGTTCCATATACTTTACAGATTACACCTGACTAGAAAAAAGGGTTTGTTCACTGAACCTTCAGTAATGCCATGACTCCATTGTAGCACAGAGCACACACACATGCTGGAATAGAAACAATGCAGCAGAAAGACATGGTGGAAAAGAACATGAACAGCACATCTTAATGAACTCTTCTCAAACTGCACTCATGTTATAAGATATATGGAATAAAGGGTACTTACGTATTATCGCAACCACATTTGGAGTAGGAGAAGCAACTCATTTCTAAGGACTTCTCCTGCCCAGTTATGTTGCCCAACTTACTTGGGAAGTGTGTGCGTGTGTGTGTGTGTGTGTGTGTGTGTGTGTGTGTGTGTGTGTGTGTGTGTGTCTGTTGACAAGAGAGGTGGTACGGACAATGGGTGAGAAATCTGAGAAGGATTTCAGAAGTATATTATTGCAACCACTTTCGAAGCAGGAGGAACATCTCATTTCCAAGCCGTTCTCCTGCTAAACAAGTGTGTGTCTTGACAACTGCATTTCCGAACTCTGGAAAACTGAGATTGACTTAATAATAAACTGCGCAAGCGAATTAATTGAAGATCGAGAAGGGTACAAAGTACTATTCAGATGAGGATGAAAACACCTAAGAAAGATACGTTTACTTTCATTTTCTTTGTAAATCTGCAGGTCAGAATACCTTGCAAGTAAGCATGACATCGTAATGGTGAAATATTATACCCCGTTTTCCTTAGGCTGATCTAGAGTTCATGGCTGTATTATACTTTTGGAAAGGCTATTGCTATAGTTATATGTAACATATTTCCTTTGCAAATAGGTAGGATGCATATTACATCCTGTGGTGATGTACAGGTAATACCTGGTGAAAAACGAGACAGTTAGTGGTAAAGGTCTCTATTCTTTCACACTTGGCAAGCACAATATGTTCTCCGGAAAGTGACTGTCATGAAGACAGTTCAGTGAAGCACATTTCCTAAGTGACTTTGACAATAGTTTTTTGGTAGCACAATGGCTTGGAACTGAGATGGTTGTGTTGCTGCGAATGTGGTTGTGATAATATGTAAGTACCGAAAAAAGTAATCAGATAAAAGTGTATACAGGATTATAAACATAGCAGCAGCTGAGAAACAGAAAATGTGTTTTCAAAATAAACTATATATGCAGCAAAAGTGTATCATAAGAAAATTTGTTTTGTTACATAAGTGGTAACAAGATGTTGTTTAGAAATTTAAAGTACTTGAGTTGTTTATGGACAGCATCCTAGACCCAAATCCTGATTTTTGCAAATGTGGCTACATAATCTGAGAAAATGGATACACCTGGCCATGTTTTGCTATATGTCGCACTGGCCATTTACCTAGAAAAATATTATTTCTTCCTATTTACTTTCTTTTTTTCTTGTGTCCCCTGAGAATGAGCCTACTTAAATTATTGGCTATTTGCATATGTTAATGAGAAGTTTGCTGAAGTGTGAGAAGAACTGAATTCCAAAGGAATTTGGCAATATATACTACTTAATATGGTACGTAGCTTTTCTTAACAGTGGGGCCACATCTCTTCATACACAGCTTTACAATTACAGGATTATAAACAGAATGTAGGGCATGGCGCATGCTGATTATTTTCCAGTATTCAGAAAAAGGCAAACCAGTTAAGCACTGGAGTGTCTCGTGACCCAACCTTAATAAATGTTAAACACCCTTGCTTATGTTGTTAAGTTTGGGTCTAGCACCAGACAATAAAGTCTGCCTATACTGACCTGAAAATGACTGTGGCAAAAATAAAAGATTTATTTCTGCCTGCTGTCTGTACCGGTAATGTTTTCCCAATTTCTCAAACAAGCTCAATTGAAAACAGAATGCATTAACATCGATTTCCTGAAGGATACAAAATCTGAAACTCAAATGGATGTTATTATTTAGTGACCTCAATCTTCAGTCATTTGTCCAACAAACACAGATTTTATGAAGTACAGACCAAAATTATGAAGTAATAATCTGGATGTCCTGTGAAAATCTAGACAGCTGAGGGGTATGAAATGTGAGTGTAAAAGTGATTTATTACAGTGCACTACCTGTCTGACAGTGCTCACTGAGTGTTTTACAACATTGAAACCCAGAAAAATGCTTAGAGTTTTTTTTTTCTCTGTAATTAGTAGTGCATGGAGCAGATAAAGCTCCATGCACTACATAGAATTAGGACTGGTTCAGTTATCATAACTTTCAATTATGTATTCCCAACATGGATGCAAAGATTCACCTGTCTAGCTTTGCTCATGAGAGGAACTTCCTGGCACCCATGTCTTGAACACATAATACACAGTTACGCTCTGCAAACCAATCATAATCTTTTATATAAAAACAGCCTGGCATCTGAAAGCAGATGGAAGAATAGTGCACTAATTTGTTACTAGTTAAGGCCTAGGACTGTGGTGTGTAAATAACTGCCATTTAACAAACAATTTTTTTTTTACTTGATACAGCACAGATCAGTTTTACAATGCATGCTATTTCACTTCTTTACAAGTTACAGTGTAATATCTATATGGTAGAATTGTCATGTTTCCTTTAAGTGAACAAATAAACTACAGGGAATGCATTGAAACAAGAGGAAACTATGGAATCCTGAAACTTTACTAAACCTACATTAGTCATTAATCTCAGAGCTATGAGAGCAACATAATAGAGCAGGAAGAAATGTTTATGTATATATGGGGGGGGGGGTGGAGGCCATCATGTGCTGCCCTGTTAGTACTAAAAGCTCTGTAGGTAACACACCAACAGGGAATAGGTCCGAGACAATGAGGTATGCATGTACAAGATGTTACATGCATGCCTGGCAAGCAGATAATAGGATAGCATGGGGAATGCTCACCTTTCAGAGAGATACATGTGTTCTCTGGTTCATTATCTGTACCTGCCTCTGACAAAAGTCACCCTTCCCAAGATACATGTGCCCTCTGCTTTGTTATCTGCACCAGTGTCTGTTGAAAAGTTACAAAACAGTGGGAAACCATTTGCATTTGTGGAATGATCTAACACATTTCCCTCATTGTATTCCTGGACACTTAGAAGTGCATCAGCTAAAAGACAGACATCAGACACAAGGAGTCTGAAACAAAGCCAAGTGTGAATATCACGTACATTACACAGTTTAAGGAAAGCGATGACAGGGTGTGAGGTAATGAACTCTGACACAAGAGGAGTTAGCTGGAGAATCCAAGGAAGCTCCGTGGATGCTTGCATGTTTCTTGTGTTAAACATTCTTATCGTGTATTAGCAGTCAGAAGTGTTGCAGCAATGTGGCGAGGATCTGTGCATATTGCATGCATTTGTATATCTGTTTATACAGAACAGTCCAATAGGTTATCACCCACTTTAAGCAGAGGCACAAAAAAGACGGCAGTGCTAGGACTGAATGAAAAAAGTATTTTAAATGCTGCTTGGTGAAGGATAATGGGGCTCACTAATGCTGAGGAATGACGTTGGAGAATGATCATTTTTTTCTGAAGAAACAAACTGTGCTTTATCCATCAGGAGACTACACCATGGAATTAGTGATAGTTTTAAAATGATGTGTAAGAGGATGACTAGCTACAATGAAACAGACTGGATAGGGAAATAGATGCACAGAGAGATTGTAGGCAGGGGTGTGGACAGGTTATTTCAATTTGTACACTAAGGTCTGGTACTGCTACCCCCCAATGCATCCATGCTGCTCAACTAAATTCAGTCTTCTGAGATGTTCTCGGTCATTCAACTGCCATTTAGTAGCAGTGGTTCACTGCAACAAGCTCCTGTTCCACATCAAGGGAGCCAGTCCCACAGAGGTCCATTCACACCATATACAACACAGCACACACCGCACACCCAGATGGGCTACTAACTGTTCTAGTTTTCATACCTTAAAAAAAGCAGCCTAAACCAATTGAAGTAAGCAACCCACAATGCAGTCCAAAGGGAAGCCAGCTGGACAGGGATGTTGGCTCTTCTGTTTTTCATGTCATTTGGCAATTTCAGCCTAAACTATTCACAGCAAGCAGGCCAAAATCCAAGCAAAAGGGGAGGCCATACATCTACAGCATACTGTCAATGGACGACAGTGTACAACCAGCTATGAGTACCCAGCTACCTTCATCCTGATGGTCTGCTGTATCACCTTGGAAAGACATTAAACTGGTGATCATTACAAGGAGCGCAGTCTTTCATCACCTATGTGTTGTCAGCATTGATGTCATCATGTATGTGCACCAAAGCCAACCCACTTAAACGTACATCAGACATAGTGTTTTGTAGCCAAGTCTTAATGATTCATAGAGCACTGAATGACCAGTCTGCAGAGGAAATACTATTATGGTGGGCAGAATTGTTAACGCACTGTTTATATTTGGATAAATCTGGGTTCAACTGCTGTAGGGTTGAAATGACAGTGGTTGGCAGCTTGTCCCATGCAACTGCTCACCATCTGGCTACCCATCGCTGAAACTCATTTTTGAAACTGGGCATTGAACACAAACCAAAGTGAATCTTGACATATAATATAACAGAAATTTAGAGTATGTATGGGCATTAAACATTCTAAGAACAAAATGAAATGTAACCTAATCAAATAATGTGCAAAACAGTCAGAAACTCTGCACCTAATACCAGAAAACTATTAACTTAATAAGTTATAAGGACTATATTTGAAATTGGTCCATATTTTTGGGTCTTTGTTCCCCTCAGTCATGTTGGCTTTGTCCAGATTTCATAGCCTTCAGAAAATGCATACTGACACAAAGTCAGATATGTCAGCACCTTTCTAAATTTATAAGACCAGTATTTAAAGTCTGTCCCTATTTTTGAGCCTTTGTCCCCCATCATATTTGGCTTTGTCCAGATTTCATATCCTTCAGAAAATGCATGCCAACACAGAGAAAGTGGTTCCAGCAACTTTTTAAGTTTATAAGAACAGAATTTAAAATCTGTCCCTATTACAGGGTCATTGTTCTCTATCTCTCTCTCACACACACACACACACACACACACACACACACACACACACACACACATACACACACACACACACATTTCGTTACTTTACTAACCTGTCCTTTGATCTGAACGTGTTACCTGATTAATCTGCACTGTACACAATAACTAAGAAACTTCTCACCTGTCTGACCAAATGCCACCTGGTTTGTCTTCACTTCAAGTTCACCCAAAAAATGCAATTATCCAGGGCAAGCAGCTACACATTGATGGCAACATGCACACAGTCATGCACCCAACTGAATTTCAGGAGGCTACGGATGTACACATTGACAAAATAGTGATATGACTCATACTCTGTAGAAGCATTTCTTTTAGTGCAATACTGTGGCAGTACAGACATTAAGAGCAGGAAAATTAATCCACATTAGTAATTCCTCCTCTGGAAAAAAAAAAAAAAAACATATCTTACTCCTGTACTCCTCCTCATGTTACAGATGGATGACTCCCCCATGACCAGACTAAATCAGTCAATGAGATCAATTAGAAACTCCACCAAAAAGCAGCTGCAGTAACATAAGAAAGGGAAGAACTTATTGACTGCAGCAGTATTTGACAGGAATTAAACAGCCTGCCAAATGCACCTGCAGCCAATAATAACCAAGCAAAATAAAACAAAGTAGTTTTTGATCAGTCCGGACTGGTCAGTAGTCAGGTCAACACCACCACCCCCTCCTCCCATGCCTGCAAGTCAATCAGCTCAGGGCAGGGATTGGAGAGGAGAGGAATTTTAGGAGTTTTTTTTTTCTTTTTCACTGACAGTTTTGCTACCCCCTGACTAGCCAAGTGTATGCTATAGCATACATAGTGTATTGTTGCCGATGTCCTCAATTGTAGACAGACCAGAACAAAACAGAATTCAAGGAAGTAGATTAGTGTATAAGTCTGTAGAATGAGGTTATACAAAGTTAGACGCTTCAGTGGAAATGAACGAGACCCAGAGAATGAGGCTGGAAGCAGAAGAATAAATAGTAAATGCAGATGAAACCAGGACAAATGAAAAGTACTGGGAGCTTATAGTCATTTGAAGATACTAGTAAAGAAAACACGTGTTATTATATCTCAGAAAATAGATAAGGTGTGAATTAAGAAGACAGGATGGTAGAGGAGACAGAAGGTGTGAAGAAAGACGGAGAACAGGTCTCTGAGGTGAGGGGTATGACTATAAGATGAGAATGCGAAAAAGGTTATAGCTGTTGAAAAGGCATAATGAACACATCTCTGAATTAATACACTAACATCAAGAAGGGCTTACTTAGTATAGTTTATAAAGTGTGTGTGCATCTCTAATATATAAAGTATGACTGCATCAGGAGTCTAATTACAGTAATAGAAGATTTTAACATAATGGAAATGGGCTAAGGTATTCCAGTTTGAAGAGCAGCCAATGAAAATTAAATACTTAAAATAATAAGGCAGGGCAGGCACTTGTCAGAATATATATGAAGAATAAGATTTAGAATAATTTATGAATGAGGCAGAGGTGGTATTGCAAGTTTATATCAGTGTGCCTGTGACAAAAAATGACCATTCCTCTGTACAGTTTACACTAAAGAGGGACAAGGCAACATGGTACACAAGAAAAATTACATGGAATAATAAAAACGTATAATGTGAAAAGCAACATATATACTATGGACATGGATGCTATACTTGGGAAATTTAGGAGGGTAAAGGAAATTTAGTATCTTATGAAAAAGAATACAGCCATTTTAACAATAAAATGCAAGAAAAAAATGAAGACAGGAGATACTGTGGTTAAGTGGTACTGAAAGAAAAGCAACAAAACCTGCATGTGTTTAATATGAAAAACAAAAGCAAATCAGGTAATGTATAAAATAAGGAAAGCTCTAAATAATGTCAAGAAAGTGAATGCGATGCTGGAAAGGGACTTGTCTCAGAACAAAAGCAGGGCAAAAAGGAATGTATATTAGGTATGTGGGTGGAGAGGACAAAGGCAGTACTAGAAATACACGACACAGGAAAATAAATCACAATAAACTGCAGCCTGGAAGGATGCAAAAGAAAAGGCAACACTATTTAATGAAATTGTTGCATTTTTATTTGTGATAAGAAGAGAATGAAGGAATGAAAATGTAATTAATCATAAATTAAGATAAATTAAAACAAGGGAAAGTAGAAGACTGGGAACTAAAGGAATTATGGGAAAACCAATCCAAGCATCCAAGTAGGTTGTCTGTTGCCACCTAAGTACTCAAAGACCCGATGAGTGCAATAGTGAAGCAACTCATGGTGCAATTTAATTGGTCCTTGCAAAGACTGTGGTACTAGAGCAGTGGAATGACATTACCACTGCCTAAATGGAAGGTACAAATGTCCCTAGTTAATCTCAGCTGTAGAAAACATCTGGGCAAATGACCCTCAGGAAATATGATAGATATTTTACACTGATTTTACTAATGCATTTGACTCCACTGCTGTGGAAACCGAATGGGGTTGGGGTTGTATGATATCTTTCTGAAATGGAAGAATAGAAGGACTTAGCATAGAAGTTTATGTCAGATTGGAGAGCAGATAGTAGTAGAGTTTCACACAGGGATTAGTCCTAAACCAAATAATTGCATCATCATAAGAAGGGCACTGATGGCACGATTAAAGTGTTTGCAACTAATGCTAAAATAGTGTCTGTGATAAGTGATGAGGGACACAATGTAGGCAAAGATGTGAAAGACTGACATGGACAGAAAAGTAGATTAAACATACTGATGAGAAGTGCAATGTACTACACATGGAAATCAGTAATCTAGAAACAAAGGGGTGGGAATGCAAACCAAATATACTAAAACTAGAGCAATAAAAAGATACAGGAGTTACATTCATGGTAAGAATGAAGCACCAGGAGTAGAGCAAAATGCAAAAATGCCAGAACAACTGTAAGTCAGTATCATTAGGGACAGAACATTCTGGAATAAAATGTAATGTTATTGATCCCTGGAAAACACCCACTTGAATAAGGTTCAGGAGATCATACATGAAAAATAAAATAAATCTGTTGGAAAGAGAATGTAGGAAGGCATCATGAGTGTGAAAGAGATGAAGGGGTGAAACTATGAGCATTGATTGCATGGGAAGGCTTATTCACCCTATAAGACAACTGGGAAAGGGTACTATAACATGAGTTTTCATATAGTTGCTGGGAAGGAATTAAGGAATTGAGCCGAAAAAAAGCACAGTGGCAGTATTGTTGTTATCTCATAAAGGATGTGCTAGATGCCAGTGTTGTTATGAGGATGTAATACTTCATTGAAATAAATGGAACAAGCTGCAAAAATGGATGATTGAGTTTAAAACTGCAGACACAATCCAGGGTGCATGGGACAGGTAACAAACATGGAGACAGAGGGTGGAGCTGTAATAGATGAATACAGATTCCACCATTCAGGCAGACTAAACTGATTCTTTGTTTTCCTTGACTAGTATTTTAATGTGTGTACATACTCAACAGCCCTCTATTAAAAAGGAGATACTGAGTCAATGATAAAGACAAAATTATTTTCCCTGAAATACATGTCCTGCATTAAACACAGCATTTGTGGTTTTTAAATTATTTTAATCAGCAATGCTGATGAAATAAAAGTAAATCCATTTACATGTGGCTGAACAAAACAACAGCAACATAAACTGTTGCCTAAAGGTACTACATTTCCTAAATGAAAGTACCTTTATTTCATGAAAGATAAGCTTTGTTTTTGGTATGGATTCTCAGAGTCATTCATATCCATGTAAACATCCCTTATTTCTTTAAATCAGACAAAATGCTTTCCTGGTGTGAAAGTGCACCAAACAATGTAGCACTTTTAGACATGAGCAAATGTTTATATTGCTAATAAAGAAACAGAAATGAAATTCAAAGTTTAAGGTGAGGTCAGTGGTCTAGAAGGCAATGCATGTTGTAAACTTATTCTGTTAAATATTACTGTAGCCTTTCTGAACACTATATGTTTTTTTTTTGTACTCTATTCAGCAAACACAGAACAAAGAACCCTAATTCCCTCTATAAAACCTTGATTGAATCAGTAAAGATATGCGGTTCTGAAATTTCCAAACTTCAGTTTTTTTTTCAGAAAGTAAAAAAAAGCTAATTATTAAACCAGTTCTGAGAACAAGAAGTGTTGATTATTACAGTTAAAAATAACTTCTGTACTTTGATAACAGTCTATAGTTCCTGTATAATAAATTCTTTCTCCTCCTTTTTTACATCTTGCTGTATTTCACATCAACTTGTGAATGAATTTCAAATTATTACAGTTTTGTACTCTATGTAATGCTTGCAACCATGTATTTTTTCTATGTTATCTTTATTGGATATTAATTATTAATTACAATACTGAATTTTCTTACTGTTGCTTTTAATTTTTCATAAGAAAAGAAGACTTGCATGTGACATTCAGTCCTCATTCACTTATCCCCTATCCCCCACTCCCCTGTGCAGTCACACTTACACAATCCCTCTCTTGAAAAAGTAAAGCTTTTTTTTCTTGTACCTCTCTTCTTTGCAATCTTCTTCTAAATTTCAAACTTCTCCTTCATTAAAATTTAACTTGCCATGCATGATTCCTCTACCTTGCCCCTCTATTTCACTGACTGCCTCCATTTTGCTATCCAGTTCATAGTTCCTTAACCAAAATGAGGACTTCATTGCCCGGGGATAAGCTTACCTAGCATTGAACATGAGTTCTTGAAACTCTATCAACTTTTTTTTCTTCTTATCTTCACAGTTTCATTTTTTAAGCTGACAAACTATTAATAGTGACTCCATTGCCTCCTGTATGGATCACTCTTGTGTCTTATCCTACACACAATTTAAATATGTTAAGCAATTCTTCTGAATCCACTGCCATAAACCTATTTCTCAGTCTTCTTCGTCACTCCTTATTTCTCCTGAACCTTCTAAATTGCATGATTCTACATCCCAGTATTCTGCATCTTTTCATTTTCATATACCACCAGTGATGTTATCCACAGTGCAAATCAAAAAGAAGTCACACGATTCTCAACAGTATTTCTGTTCCCATTCACCTTTCCATACTTCCTTCCTAAGCCAAATTTCACTCGTCTGTCTTCTTCATCACTTTAGCTTCTCTATCTTTAATGTAACCGATCTTTGTCTTTCTCTCTCTCTCTCTCCAAGATCTCCATTAATTTTACTTATCTTTCCTTTCATTTCTTGCACTGTGGTTTTTTTCACATTGCCTCAACCCCTTTATGCTGTGTTTTCCTATTGCAATGTCCCTGTTTCCTTTGTAAACTCACCACTGAACCATATTCTTTTTGTAAACTTTCTCTTCACATTTCAGTTCTTTCCACATTCTTGCAATCCTTCACATTTTTAGTCCTTCCTTTTTTTCATCCAAAATTATTATATTTGCATTACAAATGGGTCTATAATTTCCTGCAACTTCCCTGACACCTTTCACTGTTGACAATGTCATCATTGCTGTCTCCTCCAGTGATTTACCCAACATCCTCTTCTCCATTATGTCCTATTATTACCTCAGGTAGAGTACTCCCAATGCCCTCTGCAATAAATCTATCAATAAGAAATCTCTCTGGCCCTCCTGCCACCCCCATGCAGCTACCATTTTCCATTCCATTTCTCCTTATGTTTCCTTAGCTTTTCACTCTCACTCCCAATTTAGGTCCATTCAGTCATAAAAATATCTTCCTCCATTATTCATTTTTTATAAAGTTACTTCTTCAGTATCTGTCTGTTCTTTAATATCTTTCCTCTCAATTCCTAGTCCAAACTTGCTTTTTTGCTCTCTTGGTTTCCCTTTTTTATATAAACATCTTTATTAAATTATCACATATGACATAGGCAATCTTACATTTATATAAATGAAAAACAAACAAAATTACACCACTTTAATTGCAAACATTATACATCACAGACACCATAAAACAACTGTAGTTGCAAACATTATACATCACTTATAATCTATCCAGTCATCCATTAAGCATTGTATGTCTCATTGAAACCCTCCCTCTTAAACCTCGTTCCTTCTCTGCATATATTTCCCCCGAATTCCCATTTTCCTATGCAGTTTGCTCCTTCCCTTTTCTAGAGATCCCAATTCCAGTTGTTTTATCTCTGTTACTATATTTACTACTTCTAGTAAAGTTGGTCTAGACTTTGATTTCAATTTTCTAGTAATTGCTTTTTTTGGCAGCCACCATAATTAGACTCAGCAAGAATTTACTATGTCTAGGCAATTCCAGTTCTGTATCATAGCACTAAAACATCATCTCCCCAGTCAATCCATTCCACTCACCCAACATCTCAGACAGAGTGGTCTGCAGAGGATCCCTAAAGTCTGACAGCTCATTCCACTCCCAAAAATATGTTCCCAGCCACCTCTTTCTTGCCCATCACATCTCTAACATTTGCTATCCACCTGAGGAAATATTCTTTTGAGACTACTTGGGGTACAAAATATCTATATAAACACTTCCAGGCAAAGATCCTAAATCTTCTAGACTTTGTTGCATATTTGGAAGATATACACATATCCTCCCATTGTCTGTTTATGAATTGCTTATTCAGTCTCTCTTACCAATCCATTCTAAGCTCTCTGATTCTTATAATTATCATGCAATATTTATATGCTTTACTAATTATTCCTTTTCTAAAGGCAGCTTCTGTTCTAGCCATATAACAAAGCTTCCAATTTTTCAAGTTTTTGTATTAACTTCTGTTTAGTCTCTTCCCACATATCCTTAGCTACCACAACAGAGTAATTTCTAATTCATACTCCCAAATACTTAATTTATTTATTTATTTATTTTTATTTTATTTATTTTAAACTTGTTGGCCGGGAGAGTTCGACTGGATACATGTCCATTTTTAGAGGAAAAAAGCTCCACAGATTAAGAATAAACAACTATGAGATTTCTACATAGTAAGCATGTATTCATTGGAAAACACATGATTTAACAAGATTCCATAGTTTTAAAGTTACAAAGTACAATATTCATTGGTATTCACAAGTTTTAACAAAATTCCATAGTTTAAGTTAGAGTAAAGTAGAACATAGAATGTACTGGTTTCCAGTAATAACATTGATTGTGACAAATGTAAGTAAAAGGGGGTTAGGAGTAGATGTTAGGGTTAGCTTTGTGAGATGTGGTTGGGTTTAAAGTTGTAATGTGTATAACTGCTGGGTGTTGGTGTGGGAGTCATGATTCTTCTTGAGGGGATAGAAGTGAAAAGGAGCATGAGAGTGGGTCAGAGGGTGTGTATGATAGGGGTCAACCTGGTGGGTAGCAAGGGCATAGCCATGGAGTTGTAGGTGTTCTTTATGTAGCTTTTTGAATGTAACCATTGAGTTGGCTGAGGTAATAGCAGAAGGTAATGAGTTACAAATTTTACCGATGTAGTTATGGAAGAGGGAGTCTCCTGCTGTGTTATTGCTTTTGGTAACCTTGATTAGTCTTTTATCACTAGAGTGAAGTTGTCTGGTATTAGTTTGTAGTTTAAGTAGATTATATAGTGCTTATCACTAGAGTGAAGTTGTCTGGTATTAGTTTGTAGTTTATGTAGACTAGATAGTGGTTATCACTAGAGTGAAGTTGTCTTGTATTAGTTGGTAGTTTATGCAGATTAGATAGTGCTTATCACTAAAGTAACGTTGTCTGGTATTAGTTTGTAGTTTAAGTAGATTAGATAGTGCTTATCACTAGAGCGAAGTTGTCTGGTATTAGTTTGTAGTTTAAGTAGATTAGATAGTGCTTATCACTAGAGCGAAGTTGTCTGGTATTAGTTTGTACTTTAAGTAGATTAGATAGTGCTTATCACTAGAGTGAAGTTGTCTGGTATTAGTTTGTACTTTAAGTAGATTAGATAGTGCTTATCACTAGAGTGAAGTTGTCTGGGATTAGTTTGTAGTTTAAGTAGATTAGATAGTACTTATCACTAGAGCGAAGTTGTCTGGTATTAGTTTGTAGTTTAAGTAGATTAGACAGTGCTCATCACTAGAGTGAAGTTGTCTGGTATTAGTTTGTAGTTTAAGTAGATTAGATAGTGCTTATCACTAGAGTGAAGTTGTCTGTTATCAGTTTGTAGTTTAAGTAGATTAGATAGTGCTTATCACTAGAGCGAAGTTGTCTGGTGTTAGTTTGTAGTTTAAGTGGATTAGATAGTGCTTATCACTAGAGCGAAGGTGTCTGGTATTAGTTTGTAGTTTAAGTAGATTAGATAGTGCTTATCACTAGACTGAAGTTGTCTGGTGTTAGTTTGTAGTTTAAGTGGATTAGATAGTGCTTATCACTAGAGTGAAGTTGTCTGGTATTAGTTTGTAGTTTAAGTAGATTAGATAGTGCTTATCACTAGAGTGAAGTTATCTGGTATTAGTTTATAGCTTAAGTAGGTTAGATAGTGCTTATCACTAGAGCGAAGTTGTCTGGTATTTATTTGTAGTTTAAGTAGATTATATAGTGCTTATCACTAGAGCAAAGTTGTCTGGTGTTAGTTTGTAGTTTAAGTGGATTAGATAGTGCTTATTACTAGAGTGAAGTTGTCTGGTATTAGTTTGTAGTTTAAGTAGATTAGATAGTGCTTATCACTAGAGTGAAGTTGTCCGGTGTTAGTTTGTAGTTTAAGTAGATTAGATAGTGCTTATTACTAGAGTGAAGTTGTCTGGTATTTGTTTGTAGTTTAAGTAGATTAGATAGTGCTTATCACTAGAGCGAAGTTGTCTGGGATTAGTTTGTAGTTTAAGTAGATTCGATAGTGCTGGTTTTTTTCAGGAAGTAGTCGAAGTTTCTGGGCAAAAGAAAACTGATGGTATGAGAGGAGATTTGGGAATTCAAGTCAGTTAAGTTGATTTAGTGAATGACTGTGGTGGGCACAGTAGGGGGAATCAGTAACAAATTTGGCAATTTGATTGTAGGAGACGTTAAGCTTGGCCATTTCAGTTTTGGGTAGGTTGGTGAAGATGGGAGCGCCATAGAATAGTGTGGAGAGGAGATGGGTTTGAGCTATGGTTATTCTAGCAGGTTGGGTTAGAAATGGTTTGTTTTTATAAAGACTGCCCAGTTTTTTGTGACTGTTTTTAATAGTTTGATTTATATGTAGATCAAACTTGAGGTTGTTGTCAATGGTCAGTCCTAGCAGTTTAATATGAGTGTCTGGAGAGATGATTGTCCCATCTCTGGACACAATATTGAATGTGTTGGGCATTGAGATGGACTTGTTTGTTTTAAATAGCAACAGCTTGGTCTTTTTGGGATTAAGTAATAGGCTTTTGTTAAGAAACCAGGTTTCTGTAATTTGGAAGTTTGTGTGGATCGTTGGCTATGCAGACTAATGTTGAGTCATCAGCATATTGTATAACATTTGCATCTTGGCATATGCTGTGGAGATCATTAATGAAGATGGAGAATGGAAGGAGTCCCAAAATGGACACTTGTGGGACTTCTGTGGTAATAGGCAGGAGTGAGGATAGATTGTTATCACATCGAACTGCTTGTTGTCTACCATGTACGTGATCACTAAGGACAACATTAGTAAGGGAGTGGAGTAGTTTGGGATGGCTGACTATATCAAAGGCTTTTGACAGATTCAAGAATATGGCAGATGTTAGTTTACCTAAGTGCCTGCTTTGGTTGATGAGGTTTGTAATGGAAAGAAGGGCTGTGGTTGTACTGTGGGCAGGGTGGAATCCATGCTGGGTAGGCGACATAAGTTGATTATTAATTATGTATGGCATAAGTTGGTAATGTATACATTTTTCAAAAATTTTTGCTAGTGGGGACAGTATGGCAATAGGGCGATAGTTGGTGAGGTCAGTGGATGCTCCACCTTTATGTAAAATCATGAAGGAGGTTTTCCAGATTTAATTATGTCCCCATAAATATGGATATTGTTGGACCAATTCATGTGTGGATACATACTTACTGCTTCATTAATTTTGTATCCCAAAAAGATTTGACACTGTCTTAAAATGTTCCACAACACTGTAATGTCCCTTTCTGGTTTTGTCATGTATAAAATAATATCATCTGCAAATGGTGCCAGCCTTTCTTGACTACCATACCAATTATATCCTTGAATTTCTGAGTGCCTTATTTTCTTTGCCAGTGGTTCTAAATATAATGCAAACAACAAAGGGGAAAGCGGACAACCCACCCTGGTTCCTCTACTCAAGCAGAAGTTATCAGAGAGGACCCCACCCACTTTGCCTCAGATCCCTCATATATGCTCCTAATCAACCTTATAATTGTATCAGGGAAAGCAAATTCTTCCATTGCCTTCTCATGAAGTCCTATTCTACTCTGTCAAATGCTTTCTCTGCAGCAAGACCCACCAATAAATGTGGTATTTTCTTACATTCTACTTCCCTCTGGATCATCAATGTTCTGTTAATGTTGTCAAATGTTTGCCACCCCTCCACAAAACTATAATCATCCATATCTATCAATTGTGGTATCCTTTTGGAATTCGTTTAGCCATTATAGACATAAACACTTTATAATCATGGTTTAGCATTGAAATGGGCCTGTATGAAGCTGGATCCAATGGCTCTTTACCCTCCTTAGGTATTACTGTTACCACCGCCTTCTTACAGGATGCTGGTACTTCTCCTCCTCTTAAAATACTGTTTAAAAAAAAGTCCAGAACTTTATTATTTTTTTCCCTCCTAACTTTCAAACATCCACAGGAATAACATCTATTCCTGGAAACTTTCCTGTAGATTAGTTATACATAGCCATTTTTATCTCATCTGTTCCAATCCTAACTGTTGAGCCTCATATACCTCTAACCTTGGCATATATAATTATTCCATAAACATTTTCATTTGTAACTTTTCTTGATTTCCATATTTCTCTGCTTTATAAAAACTTTCATAAAAGTTTTGAAATATGTCTAATACTTCTACAAAATCTCTTGTTATCCTCCTTGTTATAGGCTCCCTTTCCACTTTCTGTTGCCTGAGTCATTGTGCTAAAAGTTTCTGTGCTCTAGAATTATTATTAAAAAACAGTTGTTTACCAGCAATATTTCTAAACTTGTGCATATTATTGAGGTAATACCTTATTTTCTGATTAGCATTCTGCAGTTGCTCCTTTATTCCCCCTATTTTGGAATACTTTAACATTTGTCGGTCTCTCTAAATAATTCTTGGTACTTCTTAACTATATCTCCCTTTCCTTTATTTCCACCCTAGATTTAAACTCCACTTTAATTTTGTCCCACTCCCTAACTATATTTTCAGAAGCAAATTCTATCTTTTCTAGGACTTCCTGAAGTAATTCCAAAACCCATTCCTCAAATTCCTCTCTTTTCAGCTGATAGGTGGAAAGCAAAATTGTCTCATTTTTATTTCATTACCTTGTTATTATTAGTGCATGATTTAAAATAGTTATTGGGTGCATTTCAAGACCTTCAATTAAATGCACATGTTCCTGTGACATATCAAATCTATCTAGCCTAGCCCAGTTTTTGTATCTTGATGAATAATATGTAAATTCACTCTGAACTCCTAGTACTGAATTCACATCTTCCATGCCAAACATTTTCAAAACTTTCTTCAAAAATCTACCCTCCTTTGTTATTTTCCCTTCTAGGCCCCCCAGACACATCTTCACGGTTGCAAACCAAAATCCCATCTCCTCCTATAAGTAATATTCCTTGTTGAAAGCTGACTATTTCTCCAATAATTTTCTTAAGCTCCATTATAGCAGTTTTAGGTGGAATGTAAATGCATGCAAGTCTAATACTCCGCCCTAGCAAGTAGTCCCTTAGTACTATGTATCTTCCATTATTATCTTTTTTCCTCTTCTATCACTATTGCAGCTCTGCTTGCAATTAATATAAGTACCCCTCTTTTCCTTTGCCTCAGACATTCTGTTGAATAGCCATCACTTCTCTTTTCTTTTATATATTTATCTGTAAGACCATTTAGATGGAAAGACATTATAGAAAACGTCATTTTATTAAATAAATATCACAACCTTTTATGTATAACTGTTTTTTTGTTAAATGTCTAGTTCCATTGTTTATGTTACATGCAGATTGGTCTTTTATACATTTTTTTCTTGTCATATCTATTTGCACCTATGCCACATGTTACATAACTTTTAGTTTTTTTAAAGCCTTCAAACAAAACAAAAAAAAAAAAAACAAAACCCCTAAAACCTATTTACTTAATAATAACATACAAAACCGCACATGTTCAAATATTTAAGTTTTTGCTTTCGAATAAGAATAAAAGTTCTAAGTTGATAGCCACACTGACAAGCTAGAGTTAACCAAAAGGAAAGGTTAGTCATGCTAAGACACATGGTACAGCCTGTGCTATAAGTAAGTGCTATTTGATTTTGTCTATCTTTATACCTTTCTTAGATGAGAAAATACTTGAATACTTTCAGAAAACACTTTCACTGAGCCATTTATATTTATATTTATCAAATTATCCTCTAGTGACATGCAAACCAGACACAAAACTGCTAAGGGTACCTTGTTTACCAAAAAAAGCCTTATAATACTCAATATTCTTTTTTATTTACATGCTTTGTAATCAACTTGTTACTGGATAAAGCCTAGGGTCTTATCCCAGACATTTCCCTATGTAAGCACGGGGAAAAGCACACTGATTTTTCTTTTGTTATATTCTCTTAACCAGAGCCTTTATCTCCCCCTTCCTCTTTTTTTCATTCCAGTGCCTGCATTTCTTAAAACTGAACAAAAGAAAGAGAGAAGAAGGAAGAAAATGAAAAAAAGTACCCATTTATATTAGTATCCCCATTGCATTTAAAAAAAAATGAGAACTTTATTTCAAGTCTAATTGGTTTTGTATTATCTTTAAAGCTCTCACAGCTGGAAAAACCATGATTGTTTTCAGAGAGCATTATGTCCTAACCAATTTCTCTGGTCTTTTTTTCTTTTCCCTCAGCCAATCCCCTTCCACCAGACTGTCTGCAGTTTCTCTTTATCAGACTGTCTCAATAGAGACATGAAGACAAGCTGCAGACTTGCTATTTAGTATGCATGCATTTGCTAAAAAAAGCCTCATAATATCCAATATTTTTTTCATTTACTTGTTCTGTCTTAAAAATAATCAACCTACAGTCCTTAAGTTAGTCATTTCCCCATGCAAGAATGAAAAAAAATCACATTAATTTCAACTTTGTCATACCTTTTTAAACGGACTCCTTTTTGTTATATTGCATTGCCTGTATATCTCAGAACTGCACAAGAAGAAAGAGAGAAGGTAGAAAAAGAAAAACACTACCACTTGTTTACAGGCCCCATTACACTTAAAAATAGCATGCAAAGAAAATCATGTATCACAAATACAGTACTATTAAAAAAAGAAAGTGTTTTCTTTGCTAACATTTAACTTTTCTCCCTCTTCCCCCCCCCCAAAGCATTTTTCTGAACATTAATGACATGAAATAGGGCATATACTTTAGAATCCCCCACAAATCCCACAAATTTAGAAAAAGTGCAATATTTCCAGAATCTCTAGTTCCGTCATATTTCACAAATATAATTATTGCATTGAAATCTGACATTAAGTTACTGGTTTTATTACTGTTCTTCTTCATTGCCCAAATTCTGTTTCTGCTTCATTTCCTATGTACGCTCAATTCTTCTAGTCAAGTCTCATTCTCCCTTCCTTCTCTCCAACATTTTCCTTTTGAATACTAGATCAGGTTTCACAGGTATAGTCTCTCTGTGGTGTGTATTACCAGAGGAACAAGAAGCAGAATCTCCTTCTGTTTCACAGCTCACTTTTTATTGGCCAAACTTTTTTATTTCCTCCATAGCATGCACTTCATCAAAAATGATTTTGCCCCTCCAGAGAAGATTATCTCACCTGTGTCTTGAGATTCTCTGAATAGTGGAATGACTTTACTTCTCCTTTGCCTGGTGTATAATGAATAATCATTCTCCAAACACTCTGCTGTCTCCCACTTTTGGTATTTTGTCATTGTGCAACAGTTTTGTCAGAATCAACTCCTTTTGCTGGTAGGACTGCATCTTTACTATTAAAGGTCTAGACTGCTTTCTTATAGCTAGGTTTAGAGCATACACACTATGTGGCCTTTCAACTAATAACTCCTGCTGTGGAATACCAGAAAGTTGCTTATTTATGCTTTCATAAAATTAATACAGTCTGTTCTTTCCAGCTTCTCTGGTATAACTGAAAATATCAGGTTTTCGCTGCATGCTCTATCCTTTAATTCTATTATTTTTTTAAACATCTTTTCCTGATATTCAGCCAACCTTCTCTTCATTTTGACCTCTTATTTTGCAGGTTTTTTCATCTCATCTAAATATCTTTTAAAGCTTCTTCCATTTTTTCCAGCTTTTTCTTGTTTGTGTTGATATACTCCAGTGTTTTATTTATTCTAACCAGGTCTGCAGTTGTCTTAAATCTTCCTGTAGGTTATTGGAAGTCATGTCTGAAGCTTGCATTGCTTTTTGCTGAACAGCTGAAGAACTTTCCCCAGTCAGTGTTTCTTCCTCACTTTCTTTAGCTGATTTTTTCCAGGTCTTCTGTATTTCTTTATTCCTGGCATCCAGGCAGTGCACTTACTAGCCAGTTATGGAAATTTACCCATAAACACAAGTCTAGTGGCCTTCTCTGCTAAGTTTCTGTTTTCACACTGGGAGAGCTAGAAACAAGTGGTCACTCAGTGTGCATTCATCTTGGAAGTCCCCTCTTTCAGTTTCCTTGTTAACAACTCATTCTGCCTTTCCGTTGCTCCAGCACAGAGCCCCACTTTATTTCTAATTTCTACTTCTCATGGTCATCTTCTTTCTCATTGCACTCCTCCTTTCCTTCTCAGTTTTCATCCTAGCACTTCCTTTCTTTCCTGCTCTTGCCTGAAAGAATTCATCTGCAGCCCCATTAATGTGTCTTGTGATTTAACTACTCTTTTCCTTTTAACAAGCCTGTAACCCATCATTTTTGTTCTTTATGATGTTTTAATACCATTGCACTCTCTTCTACCTACTTTCTATCTTACTTCTTTCTTCGGTTCTCTTACCTTTTCAATGTCTCCTGCAACCACCTTATCTGATCTCTCTCCTTTCCATTTATCTGGATTCCATCTCCACTTTCTGCATTCCATAATACCCCCAACCCCATTTTGTTACTATATGTGGCTATGATACCATTCTCTGCATAATCCTTATCCCATCCACTTCCCAGTTCTCCTTCTTGTTTACCAAAATCCTATATAACTTGCTAGCTTGTTTCCTGTCATTTCTGCTAAATGCAAACTGGTTTTCCATTCCCCCATTTTCCTTCCAACTATCTGTTAAATGTAATCTAATCATCCCATTCTAACACTGTAACAGCTAGCAAGAATCTCCACTTTACCATATAATCTGTCCGACTCTGGATTTAGTGCTATACTAAAATCCCTTCCCCAAACAACTCTATCCCATCTTCCTTACCTTTTCCACCACTTATACACAATGTAAAAATAAAGAAAAAAAATCAAATGTAATATGCAAGGAAAATAAACAATGAACTTATATCATACACAGCAATCATGCTGTATAAAACTTCATTACCCCCTGCCTTACCTTACCTTTTCTACCTTCCACACACAATCAGATAGATCCTCTATTATCATTTGCTCCAAAATATGATGCCAAAACTACACCCTTCTGGTTGTATGCACTGCAACCTACCAGCCACTATCATGTCTCAGTAGAATATCAGCTAGTCTTAGCCACTCTAAGACAATCAGTGTCCATGTGCTGAACCCAGTTCTTTGCATTTTTTCTACCTCTCTCATGTCAAGCTTTGGCTGTTGAAGAATAATCATCTCCAGTCCTGATCATGTTAATCTTGCAAAAATCCATTTTCTTTTTATTGGATTATTCTCACCTTCCAGCATACCTATAGTAAGTAAAAATGTTAAAAAATGAAACATAGAATGCAAGGAAAATAAACAACGAACTTAAAATTCACATATCAACCATTGTGTATAAACTTCATTACCTCCTTCCTTTCCTTACCTTTTCCAACAGCTACCCACAGTCAGCTAGCTCCTCTATAATATCTTCATTTGCTCCAAAATATAATGCCAAAACTACACCCTTCTGATTCTGCATGCCCCAACATACCACCCACTGTCATTTATGAATATGCCTTCCACTTAATCTTGCAAAAATCATTTTTCTCTTTTTCTATCATTTACTTTTCCACATTTTATGTTGCTAACCTACCCCCCTTGCCCAAATAGACCAACTAGCCTACCTACCACTTCTCTGGAGCTCAGCTGTATGGGCCTTTGCGAATGTCTGCTAAGCATACTGATATTCTACCATCTTGGTCTCTGCAGAACACTGATATGAATAAGCATTATTTTTATTTCTGCTCCTTGGGCTATCCCCATACCTTTTGGAACACTTATTTTCCATCCTTCCCCCTTGTGGTATATTCCTATTGGTTTTCCTTCAGCTCGTTCCACTATTCCATCCATCCATCTCCACACTTTCAATTGTTCAACACAACCACACAATGTCACATAAGCCACATAATGTCAAGAATACACCTCTTTATTGTTAGATTTTTGTCTTGAACCAGCATGCCATCTAGTCATAGTTAGGAAACAACAATCCCTTGGGCAGTTGGTCTTCCAACCCTTTTGAAAAAAAAAAAGAACTGTAAGTGAACTTTAACTTCAAACTCATCAACTCATCAATTACCAACAGTAATCACCTCTAGATTTCTCAAGCAAACAGGAAATTGCCCTGCATATTACTTTGCATTGCAGACAAATGTTTCAGTTCCATCACAGGCAGTACTAGCCTAGAATATTAGCTTATTGACCCTTTACCCTTTCAAATACTTAGTCATGGTCAGTTGCCTTTTCCCAGCTTAGTCCAGAATACATGCGCTACATGTCTTATTTCTATTGTGCAAATGGTCCATATTTTAAGAGATTTTTGTAAAAGAATCTCACAGATTATTCTCATCTTCCAGCCTGCCTAAACTAAGTAAAATTAAAACATAGAATGCAATGAAACAACAATGAACTTAAAATACACATATCAACTATTGTGTATTAAACTTCCTTACCCCTTTATAGGATATAAACTAATAATATTTCAAGAGACAACATCTCTGAGAAGTATATTACTAATGTCCCTTAAAAAGTCCGCACATCATTTGGAAACAAATCACCAAATTCATTACATCAGAGGCCTGCTTTGCTATTGTCTCTTACAAGGACTCCACTGTCCATACCTCTTTATCTTGGTCACCCACAACATTCTTCTCTACCTACCTCCATTCCAGACATCAGATACTCTTTCAGGGAACCAACTAGTACATCTCTTATTCCAATATAATCTTCTACAGAGTCTTTCATAATTATTTAAATTTTCACATCCATCGATGCCCTTGCTATATTTCCTCTATACTCTTTCCAATTTGCTCATGCTTGTGTTCTTGTAAGATTTCCATATTGCTATTCCATACCATAGTCTGGGTCAAATGTAATATACAAATGATGATTTCATCATTCCCAATTTCCTAGACTTTATAAATCTTTTTTCCATAACCTATAGTTCTATAACTATTATTAACTAATTGCTTGATATGATTAAAAAAACTCAAAGCTGAATCTACCCATATATCCAGGTCCTTAAATAAATCTACAGTTTCAATCACTGTGTGCAGGATTAAATATTCACCTTTCAATTTATGTCTCCCAAAGCAAATATACTTAGTTATAAATGTATTTACCAGCATATCATTCTACTGTGCTCAATTGGTCAATTTAGTCAAGTTATTTTGCAGATATGTCTTATCTGTAACACATGTAATCAGTTTTCCCAATTTCAGGACATCTGCATACAGAATATGGAGCATCTCAGATGAAAAAAGATAGATCTGAAAATGCAATCTAAACAAGTATGGGCCCATGACAGAGTCCCGTGGGACATCCTGACTATAACCTTGAATTTTACTTGTCCAATTGCTGTATGATACTTTCCATGTCCTATTTGTAATCCATGCAGCTGTTCATCTTATCAGGATTATAGTATTACATAGCTGATCTAATTTATTTTTCAGTGTTTTGTGTATAACCCTATCAAATGCTACAGTTAAGTCTACATAAATTACATTACAGTAGAACTTTTAATTTTGTAGCTGTTATTATATTGTTATAGAACATCATGTCACATGCTGTTATATATTTATTTTCAACATATGCATGCTGATGTATAAATTCAAGTCCCAACCTTTCCAATTTTGACAATAATTCATCCAAAATAAATTTCTTCATAATTTTTCCACCATAAGAAAGTAAACCTATGGGTCTGTATGGCTCTGGTTTTGTCAAATTCCCTTTTCCTTTAAAGATAGATTTAACGAGTACATGTCTACAATCTTGAAGAATCTATCCATACTCAAATGTTCTAGTGAATAAAAATATAATGGTAAAGTAAGGTCAAACTGAAGTGTTCTCAGGTCATTACCTCTAATTCCTTTGTGCTTTGTTTGGGAAAATTTGACATACTTCATTTTCAATATAATCTAATTTAATTCCAATATCTGAAGTAGCCTGAATGTTACTAGGACAATTTATCAGAACCACTGTGGAGCCAAACTGCTTTACATAAGATTGTGTAAATGTATTTATTATCTGTTGTGTTTGAGTATACTTTTTAGATTCTACGCATACTTTGCCAGTTTGTATGTCTTTACTCCTACCACATCTTATGCATCAATAAAATGGTTCAAAATGTTCATGATATCATCTCACATTATGTTTAATTGGTCTGTCCACATTGAGTATTTCAATTTTAAAACTAATAGTTTAACCTGTTTTCAATTTCTTATATTTTTGTATCTCATATTAATTAACTATTTTGTTCTTATGTAAATATATCCTCTTGAGCTTGTCTGCCTAGATCCTAATGTTAAGCATTAGTTTTTGTTTTACATTCAAACAATTACCCATTCAAAACTTATTACATTCCTTTTCCACCAAATGCATCATTCTAAGTAGTTTTACATAGTGAATGTTTTACTTCTATGTTGTTGTGTCTTTCGGCATTTCCCAGTTAGGGGTCGCCACAGCGGAACTCCGGTCTGCTAATGATTGGCAGTAGATGTTTACGTGCCAAGTTGCCAGCCCTGACGCATGGCCTTCAATGAAGGTACGCCCATTCATGCATGTCTCCAGACAGAAGATGCTCTAGCTGAGAATCGAATGTGACAACATCAGGTGACAGCGCTACCGCAGCACCACCATGTTATTAATCTTCTGTGAATTAATTTAGAATGCAGTTTGACAGAATTATTCACTGAATATCAAACAGTAGAAAAATTTGATATGAAGTAACAGTCATTTCCTTAGGAACAAAAAAAATTCCAGTATGTTCCTCTCTTTGTTAGGTTTTTCTAAAACCTGAAGCATCTGCTGAACATATGTTGAAAGTAATTTCCTTACTCACTGACACCATGCTGCTAAGGCCTGTAACTCCTGATCTGTATCCATCCAGTCAATACCTTTCCTCCCATCATTCAAAACCATTCTGAAGGACTTCTTAGCCAAAAGTTGGCTCTGCTCTTGCTGAAAACCAGGATAGACTATATCCATAAATGTGAACTAATGTCTATTCATACCTTATATGTTCTTACTCTTCTTTCTTCACTCACGTCCTTACTTCTATCAGTTTTTCTCCCCTGGCTTTCTCTGTAAATATACCGTAAGTCTGTTTTTTCTCTTACTTCATATTGCAATTCCTGTTTGTATTATACTAACTTACCTTTAATTTCTCTATAAACTGGCTAAAATTTCTCTATTTAATCATCATATAAATAGTATCTATTCTTAACCAAATTTTTTCATATTATGCCTAAGCTGGTATAATTATTTAAACTATAGTTGTTTTTATACTGTTTCTAAAGACTTTGAAATTATTATGTTTTATAATACATTAGAGCTTTTGTCCCCGGGTCTCCTGTGAAAATAGGCTCCTTCCCAGTCAGACTTTCCTGGTAATCAAATGTCAGTCAGTCAATCAATCAATTAGTAAGTATTATTCCAGCCTGTTTCTTGTAAATGTAAGTCTCCAGCCACTATTATTTTTCCCTCTTATATTTCATGCAAGAAATGTATGAATTCTTATAGGTCATCAGCACTTGAATTTGGCAGTCTATGCACTACAGCAAATGTTATATATTCCATGGTTGTCTTGATGTCTCAGTTGCACAATCTGCAGTATTGGTGTTATTACTGAATATGTAATAACCCCAGGTCTCATAATGATTTCTAATACCTATCATAACACCTCTACCTGAATTTTTGTTAGAATGTCTCTTAGAGTAAAACATGTATACTCTGACAAAACTGGTTTTACAGTTACTGTTCTTTAACCATGTTTTACACACAATACAACATTAATCTTTTGGTAATGTAACAAATTTTCCAATAAACCAAAAGAAAAATATTACTAATGCTCCAAACATTAACAAGTAGTACAGAGATATCAAATGTTGCTAGCTGTAAACTTTTACTCTTCTGACTTGTCAAAATGTATGTCATGTGTTGTCAAATGTTGCAACATATCTGCTGTAAAAATTGTCTTCCTGTGTCTTGACAAGTTGCCACCATCCTGTCTAAATACATATGCACCCAAATTTAGGCATGGATTCTCTACACATTTCCACACCATTTCCTTCATGTAGGTATTTACCGAAAAAATCTGTTCATTCACACTGACCTGACTCTTCTTTCTATATGTAATTTCTGAAAAATGTGTCCTAACACCTGTACAAGCTATGATGTCTAGGAGGGCTGTAAATTCCCTAGTAACAGTCCGAGAGTCATTGATGATGAGATCATTTGTATCTGTATGAACAAAAACAGCTCAAGGCTCTTCTCACATCCTGTATTTTTGCACCTGGGAATCATATCATTATTTGATAGCATCGTCTCTGCAAATGTAACTATCATTTTCTCTAAAATTTGAATTTCTAATTAGTGGTACATCATTTCTGACCAGATCTGAAGAATGCCTTACTACTAATTCAGTAATGTCTGCTCTATCAATTGACATGAAGGACTCACTTGATTTTCATTAGTTGTATTATTCCCCCGTTTTCGATGCTTATTACATTTGCAAGCATATAATTCTCATCCGGTTGTGTTCGTACATCCACAGCTTGAGCCACATTGATATCATCAGTCTTTGTCCTTTTTTTCTTACTGTAATAGTTTTCAGTGCTTCCAAGTTCATTTTTCCTTTCAACTTGCCCTTGCCTCTTTTTTCTAGCTTCTTTTTAGGAAATTATGCCACCTTCTACAGATGGAATATTTTCTTTTTGAACAATGTTATCATTCCCTGCAATCCGTGTGTTACATAACAAAGCTGTGGCATTTTTAATGTATACTGTCTTTGCATTGCAGACAATAGCTTATTTTGTTGTGAATTTTTTCTTATTCCTTTTTTTTTATTTTCTACGTTGAGTTCTGGATCCTTAGATTGCTAAATACTTGAATTACACAGTTGTTATTGGTAGTACGATGTTCATAGTGGTTGAGTGATCTTTGTTGACAGTGGATAATTTGTTTCCTAAATGCATCTATTGGCCTATTGCTTAATATTACTTATCACATCAGCCCTGTCATTAATATATGCAACCACCATTTTCCAAGCTTTGCCAGTTGCACAAGTGTGACCATCATCAAGTCAAGATGTGCTACTAATAATTGTAAGCAATTCATCCAACTTTTGGCATAAGGAACATAGACTAACAATGTAGCCAGGCGTTACCTTTATATATACATAGCATTTAGTACATTGTGTAAGATTATTGTGCTTTAGCAAATCGTTAATGGCACACTCGTATAAAGAATTCATTTTCAACTATAAAAGAATAAAGAATTCTAAAAGAAAAGAATAATAAAAAAATCAGTTAACGCAGAATTCAAAGAAAGTAAAAAAACTGTAATTTAAGTTCACAGAATTCAAAGAAAGTAAAAACAATTGTAATTTAAATTCACTTCTATGATGAAATCATGTAAACAATATGTGAATGAATATTAAACTAAGTACACTAAGATAATGTAGTACAGTAGAAGTAATTCATAAGTCGTAACTCTGACCTACCGTACCTAATTGTGCCAGTCACTCTAAAATACCAGATGTCTTTCACTATTGTTTATCGTCACACCTCAGTATAACAGTAAACATCAGAGATAAAAAATAAAATATAAATCAGAGTAAGTCTTCTCTTACCTAGCAGTTGCATAATAAATCACAAACCAACTATGGACTTTGTTAGATTAAGTTCTGGAATGGCCTGTGATCTTGGGATGGCTAGAGTTTCCCTGTCTACAATCGATCCCTTTCTAATAACAAACAGTGAAAATCAGACTTTAAATAACAAAATATAAATCAAAATAAATCTTCCTCTCTATTATCTATCCCTTTATTCCTACAAACGGTGAATAGCAGAGGTAAAAAAAATAAAATATTAATCAAAATGTTCTTTTTCTAAGCTATTGCACAATAAATCACAAACCAACAATGGATTGTTTAACATAATATCTGGCTTCTTCCATCCCCTTCATTCAATTGCAGGTTACATCTTACCCATGTCTTGTTTATTTTTGACTCCACTGATGTTCCTTCTAAGTACTGAGGAAATAATATTTTCCTTCTCTGCCCCACTATTCTAAAATCACCATTCTATCTATTTTCACAACCACATCTATCTTTATATTTCTTTTCTCGACTGTCCCCATCAATTGTTTAGCACGGAAAGATTATTTAAGGGTGATGTGTGTCTCATTTCTCCACTCAAAACTCTATCCATATTTTCTCTGCACAGCAGCCCCAGAACCACTTTACTAGAGCATACCAACTTGCATGCAGCACATCCTAATTGTCATTACTTTAATACATGGCCTTCTGACTAAAACCCCCATCAAATGCTTCACTATGCCCATTAACAGCCACAGATTAACACACAGTTCTCCTGTTTATCTGCTACTCCATAGTCTCCAGCATAGCTTGCCTCTGGGGTAGCCACCACTGACCACTGCCATGCATCATTCCTTTACAAAAGTTAATAGTTTAACCTGCAGTGTTGCTATTTTACTGACTGGCTCATGTTTTCTAACACTGAGTAAGGACAGTATACAATAGCTCCTACCTGTCTCGGGTGCCAAATGGCCATGGAAAATTTAGAGGGGTGCTTGCACACTAGCCACTGGCTTCACCCTCTGCCCCACTAATGTAAGATATTTCTGTCATGCCACTTGGTATATCACCACACCCACTGGTTAATCCAAAATCTGTGCATCATTGCTCTTACATGCCTTGGTCTTCACTGGTAGATACTAGATCTACCTATTCTATTCACTCAATTAACTATAGAATTAGACTTCACCATTTATCTGTTTGAGTGTAAATCTGGCCTTGTTTTAGTTTCTTAATATGTGTCTGTTCTATGCCCTTGTTTAATAAAAATGAGAGTGTTTTCCCTTCAGGACGTATTTCTGACATTTTTCAGCATTACAGCTATAGAATCCAATGTATCTTTAAGTTAAATAATCTCTTCCTCCAACTTACTGGCTGCATTTTCCCATCGTAGTAGCCTAGAATCAAGTTTTTCCACTTCCTTATTCAGAAGATCTCTGTCCTGCTTCACTTCTTAAAGCTCCTAGTGCAATGTCCCTATCCTGGAGTTAATGGTGTCTAACTTTCTTATAATTACCTCTAATTTCTCCTCCATTGTGCATCCCTTTTCACAAAGCAAAATGGCCACTGGAGTCAGGATACTTTATTCTGCTAGTACTTTTAAAAGCTTATAGTTTACTGCTTCTTTAGCTTTGGTTTTATAATAAAAAGACATAAACTATTTTGGAGCTACTTTCCAAGCTGCTTCCTGAATTACTAGAAATGTATACATAGAAAGCTGCAATAACATTTTGATTATCTAGTTATTGAATTAAAACAAATATAATTAAACCGCCAGTATGTAATTTGTCCTTCGATATTCATGATAAAATACTCTATGTTCTTAATCTTATGATGTGAAACAGCTGAAACCTCTTAGTATTCCCTTTATTGTATACTCACCTATCTGTAGGATTTTTGAATTTCAGGTTGTAAGCAACATATTTTGAATTTATGTAAACATAATTTATTTTACTAACTTAAAATATGATGTGGTCAGTACAGTAGCAGGAGCAATCCACTACGTCTTTGGTTCTCTAGCAATGAGACCATAGCTATTGCAGTGAAGCCAAGGCATCCTTAAAGAAAGCTAAGTCAAGAATGATAGCATAGTGTATTCCATTTTTATCTCTAGACTTTGACTGTAATAGGTTATTGGGGGTCTTTACTGCTTATATTGGTCTCTAAGATGTAAGCTTCCCTGTAAGATAACTGTTGTGTTATAAATGCATAGTTTTTGCACTAACTGTTACATATATACCTATACTTTAATGCTTCCCGCAATGACTTATAGTTTTTCCTTTGTATGTTTGAAAAGTTTGAAAAATTCAATAAAAATATATTTGAAAAAAAAAAAGAATGATAGCATAGTGTAGTCAAAATGATGAATTTTAGATATCATAGGTTCATAGGTAGGTACTAGGCTATTGGTCCTAGGGCCTATATAAGCCTAGCCAAATGATACCCTGGCTTTTGCCACCCAAGAAAATTATTTTCCTGTGCCCCTGTCAAGCAGAGCCACAGAAGTGATCCCCGGGGTGAATTTCCTATCTCCCATCCAATCATCAAGATTTTTCTTGAAGAGTGCTAATGAGGAGCTTTGTTTGATATAGATAGGTACTTTGTTTCAGAGTATGGGAAGTCTCTGAGATAGGAATCTATCCCTCCAGTATGTTCTGTTTATTGTGGTAACAAGGTTTAGGTCCCTAGAGTGTGTAGCTCAGAGGGATTGGGATTTCTTTATGTGGAGCATGTCCAACAGCTCTGGGTTTGACATACCTTTGTATGTTAGGCAGAGATCGCCTCTGAGTAGGCGATATGCGACAGAGTAAAGCTGGAGTTTTTGAGACGGTCTGTGTAGAGCATCTGTTTGAGGCCGATAATCCTCTTTGTGAGGTATTTCTGTGGCCTTTCCAGTTGTTGTAGATGTCTTGTGAGGTACATACCAAAAGGGGCATTGTACTCTATAATGGGTCTAATGAGTGATGAGTAGAGGGGAACAATGACCTCTTTTTTTCCTGGATGAGAAACCTTTTGCGATGAGGTGTGCCACGTAGAAGGATTTCCTGACTACTGTGGCGATGTGATTATCAAAGGAGAGACTACTGTCCACCTGTGTCCCAAGGTCTCTTATCACACTTTCGGTGTTAAGTAGACTACCGCCTATGTGGTAGTTCATGGGTACAGAGTTTTTACCAAAAGGGAGGACAATGCACTTTTTGGCATTGAGCTTGAGGCCATGGCTTTGACACCAGGCATCTGTCTCAGTGAGGCCCTTTTGCAGGATGTCCACATTGTTAGGAGATTTGATTATGGCTCCTAGATTGCAGTCATCTGTGAACTCTGTTAGCCAAAGACCCTCTGTGTTAGCCTGTACTTCAGAGAAGTTGATACCAAAGAGGAGAGGACCTAGGACTGAACCCTGTGGTAATCCACTTGTCACTGGTCTGAAGTTGGATTTAGAGTCTGCTACTTTCACAGTGTGGGTTCGGTCAGTGAGCCAATTGGCAACCCATCTTGTGACATAGGGATTTATACCTAGTTTAGTGAGTTTGTCTATAATTCCAGAGTGGGGGATGGTGAAAGCCTTGGCGAGATCTAGATAAGCTGTGTGTACCACCTTACCCTCATCTACAGCTTTGGTGACCACTTCAAAGAAGTCTATCAGGTTTAGGAGACATGATCTGCCTTTTACAGACCCAAACTGGGTAGGGTCCAGAGTTCGGAGTTTACCAATGTCATTGTTTATAAGTTCCATGATGATACACTCCATAGCCTTGCAGACCAGGCTCATCAAGCTAATGGGGCGGTAGTTCCCAGGGTCCGTGGTGGCTCCCTCTTTATGGAGTGGGATAACCGTTGCTCTGTGCCATTCAGTGGGCACAAAGCCTGAAGTGAGGCTATGATCGAACATGGTAATTAGGTGGGGTGCCAGTTCATTCTGTAGATCATGTAGAACGCAGCCTGGGATGTTGTCAGGTCCCATGGATGCTGTGTTCTTGGGTTTGGAGAGTGTGTTTTTTACCTGTGCAGCCGGATTACAGGTACTTTGCATTCTTCCAGTATAGAGATGGGCCCTTTAGGGGACGAGCAAGGGGTAAAGTTAGCACTGAACCTATCTGCCAGGATGTTGGCAATATCAGTCGGTTCTGTATATTTAGTGCCATTGTGCTGTAACTCAGAGCAGATCTGAGTGTTGCCATTGAGATTCTTGACATAGCTATAGAATGCTTTGTGGTTGTCTTTAGAATCAGTGACGATTTTGTTTTCGTAACTAGCTTTGGAGGATTTTATGAGGGTTCTCAGCTTCTTACTGAGGCTGACAATGGAGTTCCTCCAATTATGGGATTTTACTCTTTTTTGCAGCAGTTTCTTTCTTCTGTTGTAGAGTTTGTTTATAGCAGGGGACTACCAGATTGGCTTCCTTTTTTTGGAGGATAGCATCTTGATTCTGTTAGGGACTGCATGATCCATGCACTCGTTTAAGTGCTTATAAAGTGTAATTGTATAGAATTCAGCATTTGTATCTCTATTGTCCATCAGCATGGGTGTTGTGAAGTTTGCCACTTCTGTCTTAAGAAACTTGAAGTTGGCATTGGAGAAATTTTTTACAATGGTTTCCATAATGGAGGGTGGGGCTGGGATGTGGATGTCTAGGGTGATTTGCTTGTAGTGGGATCTGACCAACGAGGAATTGACCTCTGGTATGGAACACCGGTTGCCCATGTTGGTAATGACCAGGTCTAGGATATTGCTGCCCCTGGTGGGGGTGTGGATAAGTTGATCCAAGGCATTGGAATTTATGAATTCCAGAAAATGTTGAGCACAAGAGTTGGTACATGAGTATTTTTCCCAGTTAATGGTGGGGTTGTTGAAATCACCCATTATTAGGGTGTTAGGTTGCACCCTAATATTTTCCAGTGTATCAAGAAATGAGAAGTGGGAATCCTGGGGCATGGTGGGGGATCTCTAGCAAGCTACAATTTGAATTGCGGTCTTGCCCAATGTTAGTTACACTTGGATAATCTCAGATGCATTATGCTGAGCAACTAGCCTGGAGGTGTGAATATCCTTAATGAATATAGACACACCTCAGCCTTTAGTGCTTCAGTCCAAGTTAGGTGGCCAAAAGGTGTGGTATGAATTATAGCGTGGTAATGCAGGGGTGCTCTCTGGAGCCTTGAACAAGGTCTCTGTCAATGCACAGATGTCGATGTTCTCAATTTTAAGGATTGCCTCGAGTGAGTGCATTGGCCTCAGATGTTGCCAATTGTACCTGTTATGGTGGAAAATTTGTCATTTGAATTTTGCCTAAAACAGGCACTATAGGGGTGGCAAGAGCCTTAGCCAGTATCTGGAATCCCAAGGGTGACAGGTGCAGGCCATCTCTGGCAAAGCATCGTGGTTTGTCGATCATGCCATCCCAGGCAGACAGATACTGGAGCCCCTTAGAATGACACCAGAAGCTTAGCCAATTGTTGAAGTCAATCATTTTGTCCTTGTGCTATGGTATTATTCTGGGTGATGGCAGGATGCTACTCAGGGCTAGGGTCATACCTGCCTGGGCTACAAGATCAGGAAGCTCCTCCATGTCTCTTTTCATGTAGTCCAGGGAAATACGTCTCAACTCATTCACACCAACATGGACAATGACCGAGTCATATTTGTACTTGCTGTGGAGTGACCTGAGTGCATGCATTATGTGGTGGATCCTAGCATCTGATAGGCAGCTAACAGTGACTTTCTCCTTGTTTAGCCTGGTGAGGTTCAGGCAAAAAATGCAAAGTATTGGTTCCCTAAATGCAATTAATAGATATTTTTAACAACAAGATATTTAGGAAATTGATAGGTTCATAGGTATTTACTAGGCTAATGATGACAAGGGCCTTTTTAAGCCTAGCCATGCATCCCAAATCTCTGACAACTTCTGCTACCTTTGATAAGTGTAAGTAGACACCTTAAAGATGAAACCTTTCCAAGCAGGAGCCTGGCAGATGAACCATTTACAGACTGTCTATGTGCATTAGAGACATAAGTCCCAAACCAGGGCTGAATTTCCTGTTCCCCATCCAATTGTCCAAGCTACACTTGAATTGGGTTAGGGAGGAACTCTGCTTCATGTGGATAGGGAGCCTTTTCCAGAGAAGGGGTAGTCTCTAGGATAGATACCTGTTTCTCGAGCAAATCCTATTTATATCACAGGCAAGGTTATGTATTTGGAAAGCATAATTCTGGTGCTGTTTGTTTTGCAAATATGCAGAAGAGCCATCAGAGTGGCATCTATCAAGGCCTTGTATGTCAGGCATAGATCTCCCATCAACAGCCTGTAGGAGACAGAATACAGGGATAGGGTCTTGAGATGTTTTGCTCATGACATGTTACTTGAACCCTGTATTATTTTAGCGAGGAACCTCTGTGGATATTCCAGTTGTTGGATATTTCTAGTTTTGTACATACCAAAGGGGAAATTGTACTCGATGATAGGTCCGATGAATGCCAAATACAGCGGAACAGTGACTTTCTTAGTCCTAGATGCGATGCCTTTGTTTATAAGTTACACAACATAGAATGATTTCCTCACTACTGTAGACATGTACTGTTAAAGGCTAGATTAATGTCTGTGTGTCCCCAAGTCTCTGACTAGTGGGTCAACTCTTAGGGGTATTCAGTAGTGAGCCAGGACTCACTGAAGATGCAGTAATTATGAAAAACAGCTGCAGTATATTCTCACTGGAGAAGGTCCATTTTACTCCTTATGATGTACATTTATATGTATTTTTTTTTTTTTTTACATTTGAGGTTAGACTGCAGAAGATGCTCTGGTTTTCTGGGTAGAAGGAAGCACTGTAATGAAACTTTGACAGATAAAATGTTAAGTGTCTCAGCTTCCACACATCATTCTGCATCATAAGTATTGTACTGCAGCAGTTGTCTCTTCTCTAAAAATATGACCTAAGGCCCATTATATATTTTATGTAACCCTTGCTGATACGAAAGAGTGCTCTACTGGCATGTCACACAATGATGCAAAAATCTGTTTTGACTCCCTACCAATTAAGGTCCATGATCACATATCACTGTAATCTCAACTGATGCATCATTTCTTGTTTAGCATTTGGACATGTATCTGTTTTATGGTTTCAGCAATACTGAATTATTATTAACTATCTAGTATAGCGTAACACTGCTTACATTTCCTTAGGTGTTTGTCTCTAATTATTTATCCAAAATAAATCTGTTTCAGTAATGCATGCAAGCAGTGCCAATCATTAATATCAGCAACCCCCCTTTTCCCATTTTCTATATGGGGACAGGGTGTCATGTCAACTTTCGCCATCTCTCTCTCTCTCTCTCTTTCTCTCTCTCACTCTCTCTCTCTCTCTATCCAGTGCCACTCTCCTACCCTCTTTGACACATTTACCTGACTGTTGCACGTCTCCTCTCACACAATATATCCACCTCTTTGCTGGATGCCCTCATTTCCTCTTACCTTCTTCCTGTCTGTCCCAAATATTCTTCATCAGATCTTCTGCTTATCTGCACATGTGTCTGAACCACTGTAATCTGTTCTCTTTGACATTTTCTGCAGTTGGCACTACTTTGGCTTCTGCTCTTATGTAATCATTTCTTCATCTGTCCCACAGTGTGCATCCTACCACCCTTCTCAGGCACTTCATGTCAATCATCTCGAGCTTCTTCATCTGCTGTGCCTTTACTACCCAGGTTTCTGTCCCATACAGTAGTACCGGTCTAACAACTGTTTTGTGCATCTTACTTTTCAGCTTCTTTAGCTTTCTTCTATCACACACAACCCCTCATACTCTGAGCTAGTTGGCTGCATCCCCTCTGATTATAGCTTTGACCTCCTCACTCAGACTTCCCTTCATCTCAATTTCCCATCCCTGATGCTTGAAGTCATTAACCTGATCCACTATTTTCCCTTCTATCTCAGTTCTCAACTTCTTCTGATTTCCTCCATTTGCTGCCATTACAACTGTCTTATCTTTGCTCAGTTTCATCCCATATGCCTTCAGTTTTACATTCCATTTCCCTATCCTTTGATGAATTTTTGCTCAGAGTCTTCCAGTAATGCCACATGATCTGCATACAGCAATCTTGGTGGTCTGCCCCTCCAACATATTTGCTTATGTAGTCCATCACCAGTATGACAGCAGTGGGATCCGAGCTGAACCCTGATGCACACCCACTTCCACTGGAAACCCCTCTGAGAGATCGAAAACTGTAGTTGAGTGATTGGGTTCTTGTACATGTACATAGGCTACACTAATTCTACCAGTGTTTCTGGAATCCAGAACACTGCAGGACTTCCCAGTTAGCTTTGTTAAAACCGTATCCTATGCTTTTTCCAAGTCTAAACTGTCCAGTTGTTTTCTATCCTCATTTTTAGCTTCTTCTCAAGTATGTGTCTCACTGCAAATGTTGCATCATGTGTGCTGCATCCTGATCTGAATCTGGGCAGCTCATCTCCAGTCTTACTTTTTACTACTCTGCATATTAATTTATCAATAACTACCTACAAGCAAGTAATGTCAATAACTGATTGAAAGCAGATGACAAGGCTATGAGTGGAAACTCATATTACAAAAAAAAAAATGTTTTATATGAATGCAAAACACTAGACCATTCATTTGCTGGGGTTGGGGATGCAACTTAGCACAAATCAAAACCAAGGTTAGTGCAGTTTGGGTCAAAATAAAACTGTTTTCATCTTCCATAGACATTGTAAAGTGATTTTCACATAGGCTAACAATAACAAGCTGCCAGTTACACGGAGCAAATATAAACATGCAGCCATTCAACCTTTACGAACTGTATGACTCACACGGTAAGCCTGATATTCATAATGTGATGAGGTATTCCTTTAGGTATTGTCTACATCAACTTCTTAAATATCATCAGTAGTGTACAGAGCTGGATCATGGGAGACAAATGCAGCGGTGCACCACAAACAGCACTTGTACTTAGCAGCTCTTCAAATGAATGCAGCCATGGGAATAATTCTACTGGTTACTGGTCATAATGCTAAAAACAGTGCATCAAGACACACCCTGAAGCAGGAAGCAATGCAATTATTAGTTTGCACCAGCCAAAACAAAATTCTCAAAAACACACCTGAACAAAGTGCTGTTGTGATATGTTTGGCAGCACAGCATGGCAGAGAACATCTGCATCATTCTATCCAGAACAGGGATATATCTCCAACACATGTTTATTGGAACTCGCAAACTTAGATAATTACATAGTACACACAGACTCTAGTAGGCATACTAGTGTGCAAGTCAGTGTGCCTGGCACACATAAAAGAAGTCAACAATCATATTACTAAATTGTTCTCTGAACTCTGCTTACCTGGCATAATAAGATGCAAGGAAATACTGTTGTGCATTTATAAACAAATAAGTAGAAATATTCATGAATTTCATTGCTAATCCATACATATCAGCATGTCATAAATAATCTATTACACTTGACAATAAAGAATGGCTAAGGGAAGTGATACATAAATGAAGCTTTAACATTTACATTTACGGCAGCAATGACAGCAACGTTAGGGGTGGGAGGATGACATGATGGTTAAGGTGTTTACCTTAAAGACACAAGGTGCAGGGTTTTAATCTCACATGGGGTAACTGGCTAGGCTTCAAATGGACCCAAATGGAAGTTGGCTTAGTACTAACCTATGAAAAAAAAAAAAAAAACATGAAGAGCACCACATCTTCACAGTAGGTAATTCTATAGCTATGCAAGGGCCATTAGTGCAGTATAGTATATGCAGCTGTTTACAGAGGCAGCAGCAGTGCTCATAAACGGCAGTAGTAGAAGCATCTGTTGGCTATAGTTACTAAGACATGCTGCACCAGTATAAACCACCACATCTATCCTGAGTCACAGTTCATTCACTGTATGTAATACACATGCACATAGACACAGCTATGTGTGTCTGTGTGTATCTGTGCATGTCTGTGTGTGGGTTAAACCTGTATAATCAACTTCACACATTATATATGTATAGACACACACACACACACACACACACAAAACACACAAATACACATACTAGCAACACGCATACTGACATAATGGAACTTGATACGTTAAAGTAGCTGCATAAGTAAGAACTGTTAGAACATTTATGAGCTTTATTGTCTTAAAAAGGTCAGTTTTCTGGGATTTGACTGAGCGATTACTCTTCCAGCAAGGGGTATCATGATTCTGATTCTTTCTAAACAGACAAGATAGTTCTTAAGAGCTCATCTGAAATATAAACAGACTAATAACTGAATGAGAAAGTGCTTGAAGTGGGAAATCTGGTAGTCCTTTTTTTTTTCCCATGGAAAGGAACACCTTTATCAAGAAGATGCATTGTAATAATTCGGTCAGCATGAGGTCCTTTGCAGATTTAAGGGTTATTGGTCTGAAGAACTATGAGTCTTTTAAACCATCCCATGTTGTCTTAAGAGCAGGACAGCTACTATTCTACTATGCAGTGAAGTGTGCAGTAAAAGTTTGAAATAAATAAAGAACCATTTTTCCTGCTGTGTTCTATTTTTAGAAAATGTTTGAATCATTGTTTCAAAATATTAAAGCACCATTTCCTTGTGAGAAAACTTGGACTGCAGAGTGATTTTCCCCTGAAGGGAACCACAAAATGTTTTAACTGGGCTAAATCATGTCACTGTATTAGGAGTTATGTTTTACTATTTTTCAATCATGCTCAACTCAAAAGTAAATTCAAAACAGAGAAAATAATGTTTCTGCAAGGATCAAGTCTATCTCTTGTTTTTGCAGGGTTCAAGTGTCCCTCATTCCCATATGGGGTGACTGCCCCTGCACCACCTTACTTATAAACACTAACGCCACATTGGCACAACTCTAGGGGAAAGTGAAAAAAATCCTACTTCAACACACCCTAATTCCCATAGAGTACAAGTCAATGTGGGTTCTAATAGTCACAATGAAAAAAAGAAGCTATATGAATTCATGCTGTAACTCTTTGCTGCATAAAAGTTGATGTACTACTATTACAACTATACTCTCCTCTATAATCTCATCCCCTTTATCTTTCTTGTGCCTCCTTCCTTCCTTCCATTCTTTGGGCTGCTGTAGCATTTCATCTTAAATGTGCCCTATGGAGAAAAGAGGTCCAGACCTTCCAGATACACTGCTTTACTATAAAATTACTAATGCACTCAGACTTATATTAATATCTAATTTTTCAAACATAGTGAACATTGGTCACCATTGTGGGTAAAAATCTGGCACCAACATATACTTTACTGTAAAGTCAACCCTAAAGCCATACCTTTCATTACTCCAAATAATATTAGGAACCTTAGTCTAAATGGTAACTTAATAGCCAGTATACAGAAATTTCAGGAATGGCTGAAAACCTTAAAACTTGATAAGGCCTTACCCCTTCTACAACCCCTCCATTTGAATCCACATATCAAACTAAATAATAAGATGTTAAATCTAGTGGAATACCCATTAATCAAGGACTGCACAGTTTGGTACATATACAAACATCGAGATAAAACATTACAAGACCTACAAGAAGCTTTAAAAGTTAACAAAAAATATATCATTATCTTAAGACAGATTAGAGAGATGTTTCCAGCAATAACTGAGGAATCATTTGTTAATGAGAAAGATCTGATGAGTCTCTCGGAAATTTTTGAATCCCTTGCAAGCAAAAAGAAAACAATCTCAAATGCATACAAACTTGTTAGATCTTTCATTTACGAGGACACATTACTATTCTCTAACTACTGGGATAATAGGTGAAATATATTTTTAAAAGAGCAGAAAATTAGATGTATCAATTCCACCATCAATTATTCCCCTTTTAAAAAACTAATAGGTACACAATTGATGATTACCTGCTCCTATAGTAAAGCCAAAGCTCGGACCAAAGAAGTAAAAAATCTGAATTTATTGAATAAAAATAATGCTACACATCCTCGTTTAGTGCTTTCGTCAACAAAATAGTGGACTTCATTAGAACACTTTAACATACAACTGCCTGATATTTAAAAACATTTTGGTGCCAAAATACTAACCTTCATTCCAAATTTGAAGTGGCATTAGCTAAAGTAATATATATAACATCAAAATTGCTTCTACAAATGCATATACAATTTTATACTATTGTACCTTTGGTTAAGACAAATTAATGAATTAATATATTAACAATTTATCTGTTTAAATAATTAATTGATTTATATTTTTGTTGAAATAGCTGTGATCATCTATTAATTGTAACTTTTACCGTATTATAAGTTATATTCAGCTTCTCACTAGTTTTTAGAAGACTTTTTAGAATGTATTTTTTAGGATGTATTTTTTTAGAATGCACTTTATAGGATGTATAATTATTAGCACATGAAATTAAATAATATAATATATGAACAACTTATAAAATGATGACTGTGCATATTGAATATTGTATATGCATTTGTAGAAGCAATTTTGATGTTATATATATTATTTTAGCTAATGTCACTTCAAATTTGGAATGAAGGTTAGTATTTTGGTGCCATAATGTTTTTAAATATCAGGCAGTTGTATGTTAAAGTGTTCTGATGAAGTCCACTATTTTGTGGATAAAAGCACTAAACGAGGATGTGTAGCATTATTTTTATTCAATAAATTCAGATTTTTTTACTTCTTTGGTCTGACCTTTGGCTTTACTATAGGAACAGGTACATCTTGCCTTCCTGCTCCAGCAGTTTTGTGTGCTTCTTACATTGTTGTTGGCTGTTTGCTGGTTTCATGTTTTACAGTCATTTGGGATGGAAAGTAGAATGGATTTGCCAAAAGCTTTACTGGACAGAGACGTATTGAGCAATCTGCAAGAGGAGGTGAATGCCTTACAGGGAGATGTCTCTTGATTGGTTGAATTGGGCGTTTAGCTTCAGCATAAGGACAGGAGTGTTATACAACCTGTTATGGAGCCTAGCCACAGTTGCCTTTCCTATTCCCGTTGTGTTTCAACTCACATAGACATACCTAATGGACAGGGAATGGGCATTCGGTCCACCATTTCAGATGTTGAACGTTCTAACATACAGGTGGAGAATAGCAATGGTAGTGTGGATTCTGCTAAGAATATTACTTTTGATTTTTCTTTGTTCCATTTGGATTATGAAGTGGTGCACTTTGTAGCTCATCCCAAGCATTCTAAGCCAACGAGGACTTATTCATCTGTGGCCACCCAAGACAAAGGTACTGTTAACTGCAGCTCAAGCCCTCGGGCTAATAGTATTACTAATTATGCTCAAGTTTGTAATCGAGCGAATCAACTAGACAGTTTTCTGACTAAACATATTGATTTTATAATGTACAGTCAAAATGCAACTAATGTTAAAAAAGGAATTGATTCGTTTGGCTCTTTAAATGATATGATATGCGCTTTGGGTAAACATTTGATTATTATTAAAGGACTAAAGATTGACAATGCCTATTTGAACAAATGTATTACTTTAGGTATTGTACCTATGGGGTTATGTTTTTTTAAAGTTCATATGGGAATAATTTTGGATGAACAATCTATTTCTGATTTTAATGTATTGTTTAATACCTTTGGTATTGAGTTTATGAAATTGTTGATTAAGAAAAACAATGAGAGGTTATGTAAACTTTTGGTAGAGGTGGAGAAGCTGAATAATACTATTGTTAATGATTTACTGTTCCCTCAGTGGGAAAAGTTGCATGATAAGCAGTATAGGACTGCAAATAGTAAGGCATGGGTTATTTTTGATAAGAAAAACAAAAAAATGAGGGATCAGGAACAGTATAAAACTAATAAAGTATATATTTGGAATATTGGAGAGCGAGGTCATAACCATGGTAATTATGGGGACAGTGATGAACAGGGATTTGAAAGGGATAGACATTCAAATTTTCAGGGGGGCAACAATGCCAGGCTCCAAACAAATGGAGAAAGGATTGGAAGTGGAAGGGTCCATCCCAAGAATGGAATCAGTTGTATTATGTGAATCGTCATTATTAGACAATGAAGAACGAGACAAATTTGTACAGGTTGTCAATTCAGGTTTAGATTTAAATGTGAAAGATGATGACATTGTACATATTTACAAGGATTTTAAGATATATAATTATGCAGGCATTGACTTAAAATTTGAACATTTTACATTATTTTCTAAAGGGATGAAATACATCCCTAGTTTTAAGTTCAATGTTGTCGACATTATACTGAAATTAAATTATTTTGTAGACAACTGAATCTAGCTTTATATTTCAAAGATGGTACTACTACTTTTATTGACGATGGCCTTAAAAAGAAAAGTACTTTTATACCACCCACCCACCCTAATATAGCTAGTTTTGAGAAGCTAGTAACTCAAGATATTTATAAAATATACAATAACATTAGACACTGGAAAGTGCAAGACAATCTTACATTTGGAGAAAAATGTCTTGGCTGAATTAATTAACAATAAAGATATACAGGTAATGAAACCCGATAAAGGTGGAGGGGTGGGTCTATACAATACAACTGACTATATGAAAGAAATTTACAAAATATTATATGTCAGGTAATTATGAACAAGTGTCGATTAACAAAATTAATATTGGACATAAACGTATTGATGTCAGTATAGAAGAATACTTATTAGATAATCAGATAACTGTCAATATATATATATATTTTTAAAAATAGAATAACCCATATTCATTACTATTGTGGGCATCCCAAAGGTACACAAATATATTAATTTCCTGCCATTTCACCCAATTATATCAGGTAGTCAATCAAAAGCATATTATTTAGGTGTAGTTATAGATCTGTGGTTTAAACCTATATATCAGGATCTACCTCATTTGATTAAGGACTCGTGGGCATTTTTGGCCAATCTGACTCCCAATATTTGGAAAAGTAATCTTATATTTATTACTATCAACGTTGTCAATTTGTTTTCTTGTATCCCCAAAGAACAGGGGTTGGAGGACTTTTGCAATAGTTTGAGGAAGTTCTCCAAATTGGAATGGGATAAGATATGTCTCATATTGGATATGATGATATTAGTGTTAGATCATAATTATATTTATTATGAAGGAGAAAATTTCAGACACCCCATATTTGCCAAGCTGGTTATGTTAGAATGGGAAACTACTAAATTGTTAACGAGTAGTTATTACAAGTATGTAGTTCAATATTCTAGGTTTTTGGATGATATTTTTATCCAATGGGATGGCCCTAAAGATAGTATTGAACCTTTTATTGAGTATATTAATAATTCTAGCTCTTTTTTTAAATTTACTTATGCTTTTAGTCATGAAGGTATTGCCTATTTAGATACTTACATATACCATTCAACACAAGGCTTTCAGTCTAAAATTTATAGGAAACAATCCTTTTCTAAAAGTTATCTAATTTATTCCAGCAATCACCCAAGACACATGCTGAGAAACATTTACAAGGGGCAGTGTATTTGGGCTGCTCAAATGAGCTCAAGTTATACTAAAATGGTAGAAGAGATTATGTTTATTAGGTCATTGTTTATAAGCAGAGGTTATCCTTTGTCTATATTGAACAATGTTACGTATTATGTTACCCGAGAATGGGGTAAAAAGTATCCACCCTTATTAGGTACAGGGATTAGTATTAAAAAAGGACAACAGATTGGGGGGTTGCCTACATGTCATAGTAGAGTATGTGTTCTTCAATATTCCCCTCTATGTTAATTATATTAAAAATATTGTTAAACAGAATTGGAATATTTTGGTCGTTGACCAAGGAGTAATGAATATAGTAGGTGAACGTCCCAATTTTGTTCATAAAATGGGGTTTAATCTTACAAAAATTTTAGAATATGGATCGAAACATATGAATGATATGAAGTTGAGGAAACATACTATTAAATGTGGAAGTTGTAACCAATGTTCCCTAATATGGGAGACGCAAGCGGTGAAATTTGAGAATACCGATAAGTCCTATGTATATTTTAGACAAGGAAATTGTAACAACAAGTTTATTATTTATCTTATTAAGTGTATATTATGCCCCACATACTATATAGGCAAGACTGAGCGTCTTTTTAAAAAGAGGATATACAATCATTTATATAGTATTAGGACTAAGGATGGCAATAATGCCCTATTTAGACACATTGATCATTGTGGGGATACTCATAATTTTAAATTTGCTATTATTGATCATGTTTCAAATAGCCACCGGGCTGGTAATACTAAGGCATCTTTGGCTAAAAGGGAAACATAATGGCAGATACTAACTGATGCAGTTAGAGTGTTTGGACTTAATGATTTTATATCTATTAAGCTTTTACTGCAGCTCGGTTGAGTTTGCAGATTACGTATTACAGCTATGTACAATTTTATACTATTGCACCTTTGGTTAAGATGAATTAATGAATTAATATATTAACAATTTATCTGTTTAAATAATTCATTTATTTATATTTTTGTTTAAATAGTTGTGATCATCTATTAATTTAAACTTTTACAGCATTATAAGTTATATTCAGCTTCTCACTAGTTTTTTAGAAGACTTTTTAGAATTAATTTTTAGGATGTATTTTTTAGAATGCACTTTATAGGATGTATAATTATTAGCACATGAAATTAAATAATATAATATATGAACAACTTATAAAATGATGACTGTGCATATTGCATATTGTATATGCATTTGTAGAAGCAATTTTGATGTTATATATATTATTTTAGCTAATGTCACTTTAAATTTGGAATGAAGGTTAGTATTTTGGCACCAACATGTTTTTAAACATCAGGCAGTTGTATGTTAAAGTGTTCTGATGAAGTCCACTATTTTGTGGATGAAAGCGCTAAACAAGGATGTGTAACATTATTTTTATTCAATAAATGCAGATTTTTTACTTCTTTGGTCCGAGCTTTGGCTTTACTATAGGAACAGGTACATCTTGCCTTCCTGCTCCATCAGTTTTGTGTGTTTCTTAAGTTGTTGTTGGCTATTTGCTGGTTTTGTGCTTTATACAGTTTAAGAAACTGCATTGCTGGCACATTACCAGAAAAAAAAACAGATAAGATGATGGAGAGACAGAAATTGCTGGAGGCGTGTAGAGTTGAATGCAGATTATATGCATACAGGATCATAGGAAGTTACTTGGCTAATGACTCTTGGGTCCTTATAAGCCTCGCCAAAATCTACCCTTATTTCCATGATCAGCACCTAATGCCCATATCCAAGAGAGATACAGGGTGAATTTAAGGTTACCCAACCAATTGTCCAGATTGTGTTTGAAGATGGCCAACGAGGTGCTCTGTTTGACATGAAGTGGTAGTCTGTTCCAAAAGTGTAGTAACTTCTGGGAGGCAAATCTGTCCATCCAGTAGGTTCTATTAATGTCAAATACCAGGTTAAGGGCTTTAGAGTGAGTAACCCATGTACCATTTGACTTGCAGATATGCAGCATTTCCACTAAAGCAGTGTTGCTTTAGTAAGTAAGTTGTGTAAGTAGAAGCTTTAAAGATGATACCTTTATAAGCAGGAGCCTGGTAGATGAAGCATTTATGGGCTGTCTATGTGCATTAGAGACATAAGTCCCAAACCAGGGATGAATTTTCTGTTCCCCATCCAGTTGTCCAAGCTACACTTGAATTGGGTTAGGGAGGAACTCTGCTTCATGCGGATAGGGAGCCTTTTTCAGAGAAGAGGTAGTCTCTAGGATATATACCTGTTTCTCGAGCAAATCCTATTTATATCACAGGCAAATTTATGTATTTGGAAAGCGTAATTCTGGTGCTGTTTGTTTTGCAGATATGCAGAAGAGCCATCAGAGTGGCGTATTTCAAGGACTTGTATGTCAGGCATAGATCTCCCCTCAACAGCCTGTAGGAGACAGAATACAGGGATAGGGTCTTGAGATGTTTTGCTCATGACATGTTACTTGCACACTGTATTCTTTTAGCGAGGAACCTCTGTGGATGTTCCAGTTGTTGGATATTCCTAGTTTGGTACATACCAAACGGGAAATTGTACTCAATGATAGGTCGATGAATGCCAAATATGGTGGAACAATGACTTTCTTAGACCTAGATGCCATACCTTTGTTTATAAGTTACACAACATAGAATGATTTCCTCACTACTGTAGACATGTGATGTTCAAAAACTAGATTACTGTCTCTGACTACTGGGTCAACTCTTAGAGGTATTCAATAGTTAGCCAGGACTCACTGCAGTTGCAGTAATTATAAAAAAACAGCTACAGTATATACTCACTGGAGGAGGTCCATTTTACTCCTTATGATGTACATTTATATGGATTTTTTTTTTTTTTTTACATTTGAGGTTAGACTGCAGAAGATGCTCTGGTTGTCTGGGTAAAAGCAAGCACTGTAATGAATGACAGATAAAATGTTAAGAGTCTCAACTTCCACACATCATTCTGCATCATAAGTATTGTACTGCAGCAGTTGTATCCTCTCTAAAAATATGACCTAAGGCCCATTATATGTTTTATGTAACCCTTGCTGGCACGAAAGAGAGCTCTACTGGCATGTCAGAAAATGATGCAAAAGTCTGTTTTGATTCCCTACCAATTAAGGTCCATGATCACATATCACTGTAATCTCAACTGATGCATCATTCCCTGTTTAGCATTTGGACATGTATCTGTTTTATGGTTTCAGCAATACTGAATTATTATTAACTATCTAGTATAGCGTAACACTGCTTACATTTCCTTAGGTGTTTGTCTCTAATTATTTATCCAAAATAAATCTGTTTCAGTAATGCATACAAGCAGTGCCAATCATTAACATCAGCAATGCCCCTTTTCCCATTTTCTACATGGGGACAGGGTGTCATGTCAACTTTCGCCATCTCTGTCTGTCTCTATCCAGTGCCACTCTCCTACCCTCTTTGACACATTTACCTGACTGTTGCATGTCTCCTCTCAAACAATCCAACCACCTCTTTGCTGGATGCCCTAATTTCCTCTTACCTTCTTCCTGTCTGTCCCAAATATTCTTCATCTGATTGTCTTCTGCTTATCTGCACATGTGTCTGAACCACTGTAATCTGTTCTCTTTGACATTTTCTGCAGTTGGCACTACTTTGGTTTCTGCTCTTATGTAATCATTTCATCATCTGTCCCACAGTGTGCATCCTACCACCCTTTTCAGCCACTTCATTTCAATCACCTCGAGCTTCTTCATCTGCTCTGCCTTTACTGCCCAGGTCTCTGTCCCATACAGTAGTACCGGTCTAACAACTGTTTTGTACATCTTACTTTTCAGCTTCTTTAGCTTTCTTCTATCACACACAACCCCTGATACTCTGAGCTAGTTGGCTGCATCCCCTCTGATTATAGCTTTGACCTCCTCACTCAGACTTCCCTTCATTTCAATCTCCCATCCCTGATGCATGAAGTCATTAACCTGATCCACTATTTTCCCTTCTATCTCAGTATCTCAACTTCTTCTGATTTCCTCCATTTGCTGCCATTACAACTGCTTATCTTTACTCAGTTTCATCCCATATGCCTTCAGTTTTATATTCCATTCCCCTATTCTTTGATGAATTCTTGCCCAGAGTCTGCCAGTAACGCCACATCATCTGCATACAGCAACCTTGCTTGTCTGCCCCTCCAACGTATTTGCTTATGTAGTCCATCACCAGTATGACAGCAGTGGGCTTAGAGCTGAACCCTGATGCACACCCACTCCCACTGGAACCCCTCTGAGAGATCAAAAACTGTAGTTGAGTGAATGGGTTCTAGTACATTTACATAGGCTACACTAATTCTACCAGTGTTTCTGGAATCCAGAGCACTGCAGGACTTCCCAATAAGCTTTTTTAAAACCTTATCCTATGCTTTTTCCAAGTCTAAACTACCCAGTTGTTTTCTATCCTCATTTTTAGCTTCTTCTCAAGTATCTGTCTCACTGCAAATGTTGCATCATGTGTGCTGCATCCTGATCTGAATCTGGAAAGCTCATCTCCAGGCTTACGGTTTACTACTCTGCATATTAATTTATCAATAACTACCTGCAAGCAAGTAGTGTCAATAACTGATTAAAAACAGATGACAAGGTTATGAGTGGAAAGTGATATTACAAAAAAAAAGAAAATGTTTTATATGGATGCAAAACACTAGACCATTCATTTGCTGGGGGGGGGGTGCAACTTAGCATGAATCAAAACCAAGATTAGTGCAGTTTGGGTCAAATTAAAACTGTTCTCATCTTCCATAGACATTGGAAAGTGATATTCACATAGACTAACAATAACAAGCTGCCAGTTACATGGAGCAAATATAAACATGCAGCCATTCAACCTTTACGAGCTGTATGACTCACACGCTAAGCCTGATATTCATAAAGTGATGAGGTATTCCTTTAGGTATTGTCTACATCAACTTCCTAAATATCATTAGTAGTGTACAGAGCCGGATCATGGGAGATGAATGCAGCGGTGCATCACAAACAGCACTTGTACTTAGTAGCACTTCAAGTGAATGCAGCCATGGGAATAATTCTACTGGTTACTGGTCATAATGCTAAAAACAGTGCATCAAGACACACCCTGAAGCAGGAAGCAATGCAATTATTAGTTTGTACCAGCCAAAACAAAATTCTCAAAAATACACCTAAACAAAGTGCTGTTGTGATATGTTTGGCAGCACAGCATGGCAGAGAACATCTGCATCATTCTATCCAGAACAGGGATATATCTCCAACACATGTTTATTGGAACTCGCAAACTTAGATAATTACATAGTACACACAGACTCTAGTAGGCATACTAGTGTGCAAGTCAGTGTGCCTGGCACACATAAAAGAAGTCAACAATCATATTACTAAATTATTCTCTGAACTCTGCTTACCTGGCATAATAAGATGCAAGGAAATACTGTTGTGCATTTATAAACAAATAAGTAGAAATATTCATGAATTTCATTGCTAATCCATACATATCAGCATGTCATAAATAATCTATTACACTAGACGATAAAGAATGGCTAAAGGAAGTGATACATAAATGAAGCTATAACATTTACATTTACGGCAGCAATGACAGCAACGTTAGGGGTGGGAGGATGACATAATGGTTAAGGTGTTTACCTTAAAGACACAAGGTGCAGGGTTTTAATCTCACATGGGGTAACTGGCTAGGCTTCAAATGGCCCCAAATGGAAGTTGGCTTAGTACTAACCTATGAAAAAAAAAAAAAAACATGAAGAGCACCACATCTTCACAGTAGCTAATTCTATAGCTATGCAAGGGCCATTAGTGCAGTATAGTATATGCAGCTGTTTAATGAGGCAGCAGCAGTGCTCATAAACGGCAGTACTAGAAGCATCTGTTGGCTACAGTTACTAAGACATGCTGCACCAGTATAAACCACCACATCTATCCTGAGTCACAGTTCATTCACTGTATGTAATATACATGGACACATACACGGGTATATAAAGCAAGTTCAGTATGTGTGTCTGTGTGCATCTGTGCATGTCTGTGTGTGTGTTAAACCTGTATAATCAACTTCACAAATGATATATGTATAGACACAGACACACAGACACGCACACACACACACACACACACACACACACACACACACACACACACGCACACTAACAACACACATACTGACATAATGGAACTCAATACGTTAAAGAAGCTGCTTAAGTAAGAACTGTTAGAACATTTATGAGCTTTGTTGTCTTAAAAAGGTCAGTTTTCTGCGATTTGATTGACTGATTACTCTTCCAGCAAGGCATAACATGATTCTGATCTTTCTAAACAGACAAGATAGTTCTTAGGAGCTCATCTGAAATATAAACAGACTGAAAGCTGAATGAGAAAGTGCTTGAAGTGGGGAATATGGTACTCTTTTTTTTTTTTTTTTCCCCCTGGAAAGGAACATCTTTATCAAGAAGATGTATTTTAATAATTCGGTCAGCATGAGGACCTTTGCAGGTTTAAGGGTTATTGGTCTGAAGAACTATGAGTCTTTTAAACCATTCCATGTTGTCTTCAGAGCAGGACAGCTACTATTCTACTATGCAGTGAAGTGTGCAGTAAAGGTTTGTATTAAATAAAGAACCATTTTTCCTGCTGTGTTCTGGTTTTTAGAAAATGTTTGAATTTTTGTTTCAAAATATTAAAGCACCATTTCATTGTGAGAAAACTTGGACTGCAGAGTGATTTTCTCCTGAAGGGAAACACAAAATGTTTTAACTGGGCTAAATCATGTCACTGTATTCGGAGTTATGTTTTATTATTTTTTAGTCATGTTCAACTCAAAAGTAAAATCAAAACAGGGAAAATATTTTTTTTGCAGGGTTCAAGTCTCCCTCTTGTTTTTGCAGGGTTCAAGTGTCCCTCATTCCCATATGGGGTGACTGCTCCTGCACCACCTTACTTATAAACACTAACTCCACATTTGCACAACTCCAGGGAAAAGTGAAAAAAAATCCTACTTCAACACACCCTAATTCCCATACAGTACAAGTCAATGTGGGTTCTAATAATCACAATGAAAAAAAGAAGCTATATGAATTCATGCTGTAACTCTTTGCTGCATAAAAGTTGATGTACTACTATTACAACTATACTCTCCTCTATAATCCCATCCCCTTTATCTTTCTTGTGCCTCCTTCCTTCCTTCCATTCTTTTGGCTGCTGTAACATTTCATCTTAAATGTGCCCTAAGGAAAAAGGGGGTCCAGACCTTTCAGATCTACTGCTTTACTATAAAATTACTAATGCACTCAGACTTACATTAATATCTAATTTTTCAAAACATAATGAACATTGGTCACCATTGTGGGTAAAAATCTAGCACCAACATATACTTTACTGTAAGGTCAACCCTAAAGCCATACCTTTCATTACTCCAAATAATATTAGGAGCCTTAGTCTAAATGGTAACTTAATAGCCAGTATACAGAAATTTCAGGAATGTCTGAAAACCTTAAAACTTGACAAGGCCTTACCCCTTCTACAACCCCTCCATTTGAATCCACATATCAAACTAAATAATAAGATGTTAAATCTAGTGGAATACCCATTAATCAAGGACTGCGCAGTTTGGTACATATACAAACATCGAGATAAAACATTACAAGACCTACAAGAAGCTTTAAAAGTTAACAAAAAATATATCATTATCTTAAGACAGATTAGGGAGATGTTTCCAGCAATAACTGAGGAATCATTTGTTAATGAGAAAGATCTGATGAGGCTCTCGGAAAGTTTTAAATTCCTTGCAAGCAAAAACAAAACAATCTCAAATGCATACAAACTTGTTAGATCTTTCATTTACGAGGACACATTACTATTCTCTAACTACTGGGATAATAGGGGAAATATATTTTTAAACGAGCAGAAAATTGGATCTATCAATTCCACCATCAGCTATTCCCCTTTTAAAAAAACTAATAGCTACAGAATTGATGATTAATAACAATGTGTATTACACACCTATGATTCTAAATAAATTTAACCCCAAAACTTCTCCGGAGTGTAAATGTTGTCCTTATCCACAGGCAGATCTGCTGCATGTTCTATGGTTTTGTAAGTACTCACAGAACCTATGGGACTCGCTTAAGGTACAACTAGAAAAGATGGGGTATCACAAATCAACTCAATGTTGGGAACTAGCAATTCTTCACATCACAGATCTAAAACTCACCAAGCTACAAATACATAGTTTAGTAACTATATGCTCACTAATTAAATTATACATAACCAATAATTGGTTAGATCTCATCAAGCTATCATGGAGGGGCTTCTGAGCTATGGATACAAACTACATGTCATCTCAAAAAGTAATTATAATTAATCCTAAGAAACATATCTACTACCAGAAACTGTGGAATTTACTTTTCAAAAAGATTCTACTTATTTGATAACAGTTTAATTCTACATCAGACAAATTCTGACTACTGGAAACTGACTACTGTATATGGACCTTGTTCATGACATTGACATGGAATTAACAAATGAACAGTATATAGTTTTATTCTTTTCAAGCTTAAATCCCAGAATTATATATTATGGATGGTTTGTTTGTTTATCCCTCAATTTCTCAGGTTTAACTTAGCAGCATTATTATATATAATGTACATAGTTGGTAATTAGTCAGCACTGGAGAGAATTTGTTTTTTATAATATTTGAAAACCTGATGCATTCAGTAAAATGTCTAATATCATGTAACTCTATGTCTACTGTGAATGCTCGATGCACAAGTCAATAAACAGTTATTTTATTAAAAAAATAAAATTCATCTTAAAAAAATATTCATATACAACCTATAGAACTATTTTTAATGAAAATTATTTGCAAATGATGCAACTGATATCAAAGCTGTTTGAGTAGTGAAACTGCTGCTCATGAATGAAACTGACGGTAAATGATTAAATGATGCACATGATGTCTGCATAATGGAGCATTACTCCCAAGGCCTCTGCTGAAAAAGGGGCACTGCTCAGTCAGACTTTCCCAGTAAATGAATGTCAGTACATAAATAAATGAAGAAAAGCTGCTTAATTTAACTATACTCATCAGAGGGTAAGATAGCAGTTATACAAATGTAATCTTGTTATATATGATAAATATGTATGATTCTTTCTTAACATAAATAAGATACAGTTAAACACTCAAGTAAATAGCATATCTTACAGCAGCTTTAATCTAGGATGCTTTTAAGTAACATAGAACAAATGGAGTTGTCATTCAGAAACCAAACGGACCTTACAACAGCTACTTACACATAGAAAAGAACACTGTATTCCTTATTTTCAGCTCACAGAAAAATGATGAAAAGCAACTAAGGTCAATCTAGTTCTTTTAAGAATTAGCACTATAAATGATAGAGGATTTGCAAAAGACTAGACTATACTCACTTTGGACCTGAAGTGGTAAGAACCCACACCCTTCTACAAAAGATGAATCTTTTGATGACATTGAAGCATTTTTGGTGGCCTTTGAAAGGACTAAAGACAGAAAATGATAGCCATCAGCTGTGTTCACTGAGCGAACTCAACCGCACATCACCGAAGGCTCACAGAAAGCCTTTCTTGACCTGGAACATCCACAAGCTAATAATTCTTATAGACCAAAAGTAAAGTTAATCATCTGTATTGGTATCAAGCCTTTACACCTAACCATACAGAACTGAATTAAACATGTGATCCTTGATGTGATCCATGTGGCACAAAAGAACCAGAAGTGCAAATAAACCTGTTTCCAAAAATTACACAATTCCGCCTGGTCCCATGTTACTCCTGGCTTGTAAATATGCCAGCATGTCATTTTTAAATAATTTTCAGCTGCATTTCCTGCAAGTCGGAGTAACTTAAGCTGCACCATATTAGTGATGAGCCTTTCCAATTAGTACGTGCTCCCACCATCACTGTGCATAAGAGAATAATATGCCTTCTGGTTGGATCAGAACTAAAACCATCAGGTGCTATGGCACAATGCTTCAATAAATATAAATAAAAAGTACAGTGGACTGACTGATGCTCCATTTAGTGGGAGCATCACCTGACCTAATTAAGTCTGAGAATGAGAATGCTATGGTAGAAGAAACAGCAGCCTTTGTTAATAATGAATCTGAAGAGCTTTCTGCAAGCATCAGGGAAATACAAGCTCGTAAGTGTGGGACATTAGGGAGCTCTTATCTATGAGTTTTTTTTATTTCCTGTGCACCCTTACTTGTTGTTTTGGTTTTCACTTTGGAAATTCTGAAGTCACATTTAAGTATAAGCATACTTTTTTTTTTTTTTAAGCTGAGTTTTTTTGGAGAAAATGGTCAAATTTTCCCCTTATGTTTTGCAGATATGTTATGTAACATGAAGGTGTTTTTTGTTATGGCAATTTTAATGATAATACAGAAAGAAATTGATGACTGATAAGAACTATGGATGGGCTAGAGTTACTTGATCTGGTAAGATATCGCTGCATCTTAGATTAAACATATTCTGTGCCAGCCAGAGCTAATCCTTGGATGCTTTTGGTCCACCCAGAGGTACATCTAATAACACTCCAAGGCAATATTAAGCCCCTGAAGGACAGAAGAAAGATTTGGGACCCTGATGGGCAATAAAATAAGCTCTATAGATTGTTCCATCAATGTAAGAAGGCTAATTGTTGTGATTGTATCTGTGCAATTCAACAGATGTCTGTAGTGGGGGTTTTAATAGTGTGATGGAATTGGATAGCTTGAGATATAATTTATTGGTCAGTCTTAATTTCTTAGGGGGACTCTCAAGGAAAGCCAAAACAGATGTGGAAACTAATAATTGTTATGGTGGAAATACTTGCAAATCTTAAGTCTGACTCTGGGCTTGAACAGAGAGTAAGATAAGCTGAGGAAACAGGTAAGATGGCAATTGACAAAGAAAAGAGTAAAACCCCACCTGGTCTCTAATTTATATAAAGGTATGAATAGTTATAGTATCCCACTTCTATGAACAGAACAGGGAATGATGAAGTGATATTTTAGGTAATTATATTAACCTGGCTTGGAAAGACATTGTGGGTCACATTCAGTTAGTAGGGACTATACTGTGCCTTTCCTTTATACAGTTTAAGAAACTGCATTGCTGGCACATTACCAGAAAAAAAAAAAAAACAGATAAGATAGTGGAGAGACAGAAATTGCTGGAGGCGTGTAGAGTTGAATGCAGATTATATACATATAGGATCATAAGATCATAGGAAGTTTCTAGGCTAATGACTCTTGGGTCCTTTTCAAGCCTAGCCATATTCTACCCTTATTTCCATGATCAGCACCTATTTCCCATATCCAAGAGAGATACAGGTAGAACCCCAGGGAGAATTTAAGGTTACCCATCCAATTGTCCAGATTGCATTTGATGATGGCCAATGAGGTGCTCTGTTTGACATGAAGTGGTAGTCTATTCCAAAAGTGTAGTTACGCCTGGGAGGCAAATCTATCCCTCCAGCAGGTTATATTAATGTCAAATACCAGGTTAAGGTCTTTAGAGTGAGTAATATATGTACCATTTGACTTGCAGATATGCAGTATTTCCACTAAAGCAGGGTCAAAGATTGCCTTATATGTGAGGCAGAGATCGCCTCTGAGTAGTCTGTATGAAACAAAATAAAGTGACAGTGATATCAGATGATTTACATAGAACAAATGTGGAAGACCTTGAATTTTCCTTATGAGGAACCTTTGTTGTTGTTGTTGTGTCGTTTGGCTTTTCCAGGTTAGGGGTCGCCACAATGATTGGTAGTTGATTTTTACGTGCCGAGTTACCAGCCCTGATGCACAACATTCAACGAAGGTACGCCCATTCACACATGTCTCCACGCAGAAGATGCTCTAGCTGAGAATTGAACTGGACAGCATCTTACTATGAGGCAACAACGCCACCGCAGCACCACCACCATGGATGAGGAACCTTTGTGATTTCTCCAATTGCTGCAGGTGCCTGGAAATGTACATACTGAAAGGGACATTGTACTTAATTATTAGCCTGATGAGGGTAGAGTACAAGGAGGTTATAACTTCTTTTTTTCTGGAGGCAATGCCCTTACTTATGATTTGAGCAACATAGAATGCCCGTCTTACCACTGTGGAGACATGGTGATCAAAGGTAAGATTGCTGTCAACCTGTGTATCCAGGTCTCTCACTCCTGACTGCATACTTAGCGTGTTGCTACTGATGTGTAGTTAGCAGGAACATTGCTCTTACCAAAAGGAATGATAATACATTTTTTGCATTGCGTTTAAGGCCATGACTTTGGCACCAGACATATGTTTGTGTAAGATCATCTTATAGGATGTCGACATCATTTGAAGATTCTATGACTGCTCCCAGTTTGCAGTCATCAGCAAACTTTGTCACCCACACCTTTAATTTTTGCTTGTACTTTGGAGAAATAGATTAAAAAAACTAGAGGACCCAGGACTGATCCCTGGGGAACACCAGTGGTTACAGGTCTGCTGTTGGAGGTGGATTCCCTATTTTTACTATATGTGCTTTATCTGTGAGCCAGTTAGCAACCCATCTAATGATATAAGAGTTGATACCTAGCTGGGTGAGTTTGTCAATGATGCCTGAGTAGGGATAGTGTCAAAAGCCTTGGCTAAGTCTAGGCAGGCTGTATGCATAGATTTCACCTTGTCCAAAGCCTTGGTGACTGTCTCAAAGAAGTCCACCAGGTTTAACAGGCATGATCTCCCTTTTACAAATCCAAACTGAGTAGCGTAATTTGTTTGGAGATTACCTATATCTTTGTTGATTAGGTCCATGATGATTCGCTCCATGGCCTTGCATATAAGGCTAGTCAGGCTAATAGGTCCATAGTTCCTAGGGTCAGTGGAAGCACCACTATTGTGCAAGGGAATAATGGTGACCATTTTACATGCAACTGAGATTAAGCCAGTGCTTAGACAAGGATTGAAAAGAGTATCCAATGGTGTTTCTAATTCTTGTTAGAGCCCATGTAGGATGCAGCCTGGGATGTTATCAGGTCCCACAGATGCTGTGTTTTTGGCATTAGAGAGGGCATTTACAACATATTCTTTAAAGAAACAAGGTAGGAGACAGGTAGTAGGAATGTCATGGGGTACATGTGGCGGGGACAGGGGAGTGAAGTTTTCATAGAACCTGTTGGCCAGGTTAGCTATGTTCACATGCTAAGTATATGTAGTATTATTAACTACCAATTTGGCATAGATCTGGGCCTTTCCTTTTAGGTTATGAATGTAACTGAAGAATGCCTCATAGTTGTCCTTAGATTCATACTTTGCTTTGGAGGACTTTACAAGAAGTCTTATTCGCTTGTTTAAGCAGAGGAGGGAGTGTTTCCAGTTTATGGCTCATTCCTTCTTACTTTAAGACAGCAATTTCTTCCACTTGTTGTAAAGCATATTAATGGCAGTTGTCCACCAGGAGGGTTTGCTGTTCCTTGAAGAGATTGTTTTGTTCCTATCAGGTGCAGCTGAGTCAATGTAGTTATACAGGTGTTTGTAGAAAGCATTGGTATAGAACTCTGCATAGTTGCCGATTCCATCTGAGGCAGGAGTACAGTGAAGTTATTTATACCAATCTGTAAGAGATTAAAATTTGCTTTGGAGAAGTTTTTTAGTTAAATTGCTGCTGGGAGTGGAGTGGGGGGGGGTCGGGTGAGATAGTTACTTCAAATGAGAATGAATTGTGGTCAGATCTTACTAGGGAAGACCTCACAGGGGGGTGCTACAGTGGTTCCCCCATATTGGAAGTACCAAGATCCAGGATGTTGGCACCCCTTGTGGGGATGTCAACCAACTGATCCAGGGCACTGGAGTTAATGAATTCAAGGAACCTTTGGGCAAGTGAGTTTGAGCACGAGTAATTTACCCAGTCAATGGATGGGTAGTTAAAGTCGTCCACAACCATGGTGTTCGGATGTATCTTGATAGACTCAAGTAGATCCAAATAGGTAGAGTGTGTGTCCTGATTCATGGAGGGGGTCCTGTAGCTGGCAATGACTTGAATAGGTGTCATAACAACAGTTAATTGCACCTGAAGTATCTCCATGGAATCATAATGTTTAACCAATCAGGAGGTGAATTTTGATACACAGCCCCCATTAATTTTCACACCTTCAGTTTGTGGTCTGAACGTGTGGAAGGAGGTGTAACTCAGTATGACTGATCTACTTTCCACAGCCTTGAACCAGGTCTCCATGACTGCACAAATATCTCTGACTTCCAAGGTGAGGACTGCTTCCAGTGAGTGCTGTTTCATGTTAAGACTCCTAGCGTTAAGCAGTATAACCTTGAGGTTGTTTTTAGATGGAGTTTTTACACTGCCTAAAAAAGGCACTATGGGGGTGCAAAGAGCCTTGGCCAGTAGCCAAAATCCCAGGGGTGAGAGATGAAGACCATCTCTGGCACAAGGTCTGTTGACCATGTCATCCCAGGCTGACAGATACTGGATCCCCTTAAAATGACACCAGAAACTAAACAAATTATTAACGTCAATCATTTTCTGTTTGTAGTGAAGAATCATCTTAAGTGAAGCAAAAATGCTGCATAAGGCTAGGAACATACCTGCCTGAGGCACATAATCCAAGAGCTCCATCATGTCTCTCTTCATATAGCCCAGAGAGGTCCACCTCAAGTTGTTCACACCAACATAGACTATGATATAGTCATAATAGTGCATGTTGTTGAGAGACTTGAGTGCATGTGTGATATGGCAGATCCTGGTACCTGACATACAACTGATGTGACCTTTTCCTTAACCAGACTGGCAAGGAGAAATCTGTGTGTCTTATGATGGAATCAGCTATGACTAATATGTTTGGTTTTGTGTTTTGCCTTCAGGGCTTGACAGGCAAAACACTGGTGCATAAGCTATTATGTGTATTGTGTTCTGTAGAGAAAATATTATGTGTAGCATACTTGTGTTCGTGTTTGGAGGTCTCTGGTGTTTAGGTATGTTTCTGGTGAGAGCCTCCTCATATGTGGGTTTGTGTGATATGTGTCTGAGTGGAGTAGAAGCTGAGGTGGGCATGCTGTCAACCCATTCTTTGTCATATGTACTGAATGGTGTGTTAGACAGCATGGATTCAAGGTTCTTAATATAGTTGCATCTCTCACATGTTGAGTTTGTGTGGATTAGGAGTAGAGGGTTGTCAGTGAACATGTGTCAGTTGCTACAGTGTGTCAAGATGCCCATGCTGACCAAGTTGGCTGGGAAAATTGTGAGAAATTGTTCCTTCCATAGTGTTTGGTAAATTTATATGGTCAGGAAAAGAGGTCACAATTAGGAATGGCTAGTAGGTGAGAGGTGTAGAGGTACCTCTGGAGCTAGGCTTAGTGTTTCACCAAATAGTAGAGCAGGGCAATGAAAAACCTCTGGGGAACCACAAGCAATGTGCTAAGGGAAAATTTAACAAACAGAAAGTCTGCATCAATATGGTAACCATCGCTGCAAGGCAGTGCACAATGGTGCACTACATGCAAACAAATTCAAATACGGGGCTTAAGTAAAACAAGAAATAACCCGTTTAACTTAAACTAGCCACTATGGATGCTCTCTCTGACCACTAGTCCAATCACCCCTGATTATATGGGAACCAGAGAGAACTATCCTCCTAAAAGGGTGCAGAAGGGCCTTTACCAACAAGAATGGCTTGATTTTGATGCTCAGAAGTTACAAAAAAGACCCAGAAACAGCAAAACAGGAACTGGGTTATGCTACAGATAAACTAGTACAGTATACAGTAAATGTGGTAAAAAACAGTTCAGACAATTCAAACAAACAGCAGAATGTAAATACAAATTAAAGTATAAAATAAGAGCAAAAAAACAGGTACATATCTTTCAGTATCTCAGGGAGGGGCTGGTTTTAATGCTCGAGTGATACTAAACCATCTAGATTCAGTGAGTCTGAATCTGGCCTATGCTATAAAATGCAGAAGTACTAGAAATTCAAAGTGCATACAATCATAGTCACAACAGCAAAAAAAAAAAAAAAAAAAAAAAAAAAAAAACGTTTAAATAAAGCAGCAACTCACCAACAATTCCCAGCTTACAAGGGTGTATGCTGCTATCTCCCACCACAAGAGTCAAGACCACAAACCCTCCCAATGTAAAACAACTAGTTTTGGAGCCCAGGTGCTTAAGTCAGAACTAAGACACTTCAGAATAACAGACACAATAGGCCTTCAACCAGCAATTTCCAGCTTAGAAGGGTATACGCTATCCTCTCCTAACACAAGAGTTTAGACCACAAATCTTCCTAATGTAAAATAGCTGGTTTTGAACCCAAGTGTTTAAACCAGAACCAAAGCACAATAAGCCGTCAACCAGCAATTCCCAGGTCAGAAGGACAGAGGCTACCCTCTCCTTCCACACGAGAGCAGACCACAAACATTCTTAATGTAAAATAACTGGCCTGAAGCCTAAGTCCTTAAACTGTCCCTCATCTTGTTTTACCACTGAAGACAAACAGGTGGGGTAATCTGTTTATATGCTTTATTACACAGAAACACATCAGGATGGATAGCAGCAGTACAAAATATAAATGAGCTGATTAACTGACAGACTACACAGACATACATGCTTACATTTCAACAGCTAACTACAAAATGGCAGTCAGGTTTGCATGTGCTCACTATTTATACACTTGTGCAAGCCCCTAGAAAGCTTCTTAAAGGTATACATACATATTGATCTACACTTAAACCAAAACTAAGAGGCTTAGAATAACAGTTATGATTTAATCAGGCTACTAACAAGCAGTAATAAATGCAGCAGAATGGATGCAATTGAGCATTTTTAAGAACAGGCAGGAAAAAGCAAAATAAAGAAATAAAGTAATAAAGTAGGAAGAGACACAAACACAGTAAAATGTGCTGAATAAAGTATATATTTTTTTCTTTTTTGTTTTTAGTAGTAAGGGAGGAAACAGAAGATAATTCAAGGTTAAGAAACTATTGGGGTGAGCCTTCCCAAATGAACTCACTGTACTCAGTAGAATAAGCTGCTACTATATGACTGGGAGGGGTGTCCAAAATCAAATTTATAGCAGATCAGGGTAATTCAAAAGCTACCAAATTTTAAGAATATGGGTGGGTGGGAAGAATAAAATGGAAACAGATATCAGAACAGAAGCAAGGCAAATAGCAAGCTAAAGCAAACAATTCAGACAGAAAAACAGTAATACTAAAATGCAGCACAGAGTTATTAAATAACACTGGAACAGTTAGATCAAATGGAAAAAATAGAAAAATATACTATTTGAAATTTAAAGTGCTTAAAGTCACAGTCATGACAGCAAAAAAAAAAAACAGTATAAAGTGGCAATTCAGTAAAACAATGTTCTCGATGTAATATGTATTCAGGCTACTAACAAGCAGTCATAAAAGAGAAGATATAAATGGAAGTGAACACTTTTATGAACAGCAGCAAAATCCAAATAAAGTATTAAAGTAGGAAAAGACAATATAAATTTAGTACAATGCAGTAAAAGCAGTCGAATAGAGTGTATTTTTTGTCAAGTAGAAAGGGAGGAAAGAAAAGATAACTCAAGGTTAACAAGCTAAGGGGGTGGGCCTTCCCAAATTATCTCACTGTAATCAGTAGAATGAGCTAATGCAATGGGACTGGGAGGAGTGTCCAATACCAAATTTATAATAAGAGGTGGACAGAGCAAAAGCCACTAAGTTATAAGAACACAACAACAACAAGGTAGGTAAGAGGGAAAATCAAATGGAGACACTCAGAATAAGTGTTTAGAAGTAAGCCAGAGACCTGTTTAATTCACAAACTTTGCAACACTAAGCGCAGAATTATTAAATACCACTGAAACACAAAGTGTGCAGAAGTAAACCAGAGACCTGTTTAACACACCAACATTGCAATGCTAAGCATAGAATTAAGTGCCCCTGAAACAGTTATAGCAAGTGCGAAAAATATACATATATCAGCTATGTATGTCAGATGGTGTTAGAAGTAATCCAAGCCAGGCAACAAGGAAGGAAGCTCTTAGATATTAAGCACAATCTTACAAATATGTGATATGCTAGTAGAATGAAAGATTAACCCTCAGGCTAATCAGATAAGGACACAAATAACTATTTTCCACCTAAATCAAATGCGCCCAGCCAGAGTAAGTATTCAGAAGTAAGCCAGAGAACTGATTAACACAGAAACTTTGCGACACTAAGTACAAAATTATTAAATATCACTGAAACACAGAGTAAGTGTGCAGAAGTAAGCCAGATATCTCTTTAACACAGAAATTTGACAACACTAAACACAGCATTATTAAATATCACTGAAACACAGAGTAAGTGTTGTAGGCCAGAGACCTATTTTAAGGATATATGGGGAAAAGTAATAGAAGCAACTCCATTTATGACTGGGAGGAACCCACCCCTAGGACTATTTGGACCCTGCGTCTTACTAGAACTGTAAAACATGGAGCCAGCTATAATCTTTTAACACTAGAAAATAAAGAAAGAAGGTATCATCAGGGATTTGCACTGCTACTTTAACAAACTATGTAATATACTTCAAAGACAAGCAGACAGGCTATTAAATGACTTTTGGGGCAAGTCTTTATATGTTTGGGATCATACAGTTTAGCATTATAATACGTTTAAGTAATGCTTTGTAGATATTTTATACACAGTGAAGGTGGTTGTCATTATGACAATTTTAATGCTAATATAGACATTATTAACAAAAAACATTTTGTTACATTAACTGCACCACTATGCCTAATAGAAAAAATATATCTGACTATTGAAAGAAAGAGTCCCATGTACATCCTTTTCACATTGTTTACATCAGTTTTAAAGCGACAGTTCCAATTTCATTATTTAAACACTACATTTATATATATATATATATATATATATATATATATATATATATATATATATATTTGTAGTACAGAGTACTACTGTTGCATTGCTGTGATCTGCACGATTCATGAGCTATCACATGTCAGTGTGATATGTATGAGATATGACACATGACATGCCATAGTATAAGGAAACACTATCTGTGACTTATCACAAAACTCATTCTATAAATACAGAGCACTATATATTGCCTGTTTCAGGCAACAGACCCAGACATATTCCATACTTTTAGCTGCTGTAAAGAAAGGTCTGTAACCATGCCTCAAGACATGGAAGCTGATAACAACAAGAAACTGACTTCAAAAAGGACAAAGCACAATCACACAGTGTGACAACCTAAAGAGCAAAACCACTAAAATGCAATATTTAAGCAAGAAAAAACTGCTTTGGTCTAAAGCGAGGCATGTGTCTCATTTGTGACTCTTCCAGATTATTCTGGTTCTTTATTCAATAATGTAGTACCTAAAAGGTAGCATTTTTCTAGGAGTGGGAGTTGACAGAATGTGGAATGACTAATGTACACTGCATAACAACCAAAGGTGTCATTCCATACTTGCCATTTTAGTCAGTTTTCACTTTTCCTATAAACTGCATTGTATGAATGACAGCTACATCTCAAATTGTAACATACTATTCATAAAGTACACCTGGATAAGAGTGTTTTCTTTCCTTTTTTAATATTGTTTTTGGTGACAGTAGTACTATAGCCATTAACCATGTCTTATGACCTTTTCCCTCTCTGTCTCACACATCTTGGTCACCCACTGCACTGGTATCCCTCCCAAAAAAAGAAAAAGAAGCCTCCAGTTTCAAGGGCCAGAGAGGGCAGTCTCAGTATAGCATCATCCTTAAATGTCTAGAGGAGATTTATTTGCTAAACTTGCATCTCTTCTGTTATTGGACATAGTGTAGTGACTATTTTTTTTTATCTAAAGCAAATTATGTGGTTCCACTAACCCTGTATGCTTGGTTGCTGAATATGCTCTCCTTTTCCAGCCTTGCCTCTATGGATCACAATGCTGGGCCTTCTCTCAGAGAGCACACAAATGCTAAAACTTAAATCAGCTCTCCTTCCCAAAGGATGAGAGAGCCAGAACCACCCTCTTACTCCAACATGACTGCATCTGACTTTCTAGTGCTCAAACTCCTACACAAATCAAACTATCTGGGACATAGTCAGGTGCTATCTCTTTGTTCCATATATCTTTCTATGGGTTGGATGTTCTGAACACTTACATTAGCAAATGCATCTAAAGATAGCTATATTGTAAATATAGCATAGCCTTCCCCATTTGTTTATCCTAGTATACTAATTTGTGGATGTGTTATTCTTCTCATGATGCAAGGAACATGCATGTGCTGTGCAACCATACAGTGCATAGTTTTATTTATTTATTTATCTTTTCTTGCTGATGTGTTTTCCAGAAACATGAAACATTGTTTAAATAATGCTTCTAATCTAAAATAAATAGTTTATCCTCGTTTACAAATCAATGCACATGAGGACATAATAACAAATAAAGCATGTTAAATGCCATTCTTTAGTTTTATAGATTTAAATCACTATAAGATTTGTATTACGTTGTAAGTAATCAGGTGTTAAGATTAGCATTGCCACAGGCAAAGTCAGTATATCATATTTCAGTTTGAGGAAGTCTACTGAGCTGATAGACATATATAGCTTCTTAGAGTCAAAGAAAAGAATGAAATGGTAGTTTGTTTTATTGCTTGTTTTCATATTTTATTATGAAAACATTAATGGTATTTTACAATAGGGAAAGGACAAAGAAACAATATAAACTAATTTTTATAAAAATAAAAACAATCCTTATATAAGTATAATATTATTTCAGTCTACAGTGTACTAAAAAAACAATTCTTTGAGCAAACTTTCAGGAAAGATAATCCTTCTTGTAGGGGGAAAAAGTAAGAGAAAGAACAAGAGGGGGAGAGGCATTTAAGAGAAAGGAAATACATATATTTCAACATATGTTGCATACAGAATACTTTTGGGGTGTATCTGAAAATAGGCCATTGTGTCTAGTGTGTTTACCTTCTTGTTGAGTAAATAATCAAATATAAACGTGAGAAAGTGGGAGAAAGAGAGAGAGGGATACTATGACAGGTGTACTGCTCGTATGCTGAGCTAGAATCTGAAAGTACTTGGACTTACAAAAAAGGAAAAGAAAAAAAATGAACGGCCATTGCAATTTTCATTTCAGTCTGTGAAGTGGGGTGTGATTTATGCGCTGATAGCTGCTGACTTGGGCACGCATTATTCTTCTTTTCTTTATCCTTTGCTTTGTCTTTAACCCAAATGGGTATTTGCAGTATAGAAAACAAAAAGTGATTCTCATTTGAAAAGTTCTCATCTAGAAACAAAACTCCATACTTCACTGATGATGGAAAAGTTAAGGGTGACCTAAAGGCTCAAGCCATTATGAGATTTAGGTGAAGCTGCTTGATCTATATTTGAAAACAGAAGCTGCAATGCCATTGCCCAAGTTTAACACACACAGCAGATTGCAGGCTGTCTGTAGAGATGTCATCTGCTTCACTGAACTCTGATTGAGCACTGCCTGATGGGCTGAAACTATTATTCAAAGCATGTGCTCATTCCAATGAGTGCAGGAGAGACATATGTCTATGAGACAGCACCTGATAAGAATTACTCTGTGCCACAGATTGCTTTACTGTATGTATGCAACAAAAGCTTGTAGACTTAGAGACAAATTACTCAAAAGCTGCCGTCACTCAGTGTAATGGAAATGCTGTAAATGTAAAGGACTGGAACAATATGAAAATGGATTTGTGAGGGACAAACGAAGCACTATGCATTTGTTGTTTTTGTCGTTTAGACTGCTAAGCTCTTAATCTTGAACAGATACACATTAAGTGACCCAGATGACCTTTTTGCTATAGAATTGTCTAGTAAGAGTACAATGAAGCATACCATGCTACTGAAAGGCTTAGGAATTTCACTGGAATATTAAGAGAAAAGAAACTATGTGTTTTAATGTTTAGACTGCAGAAAATAATCAAATAACCTTTACTTTCTTCTGTCATAAATAAGAATTATTCAGTTCTTCACTGACAACAATGAAATAAAGAATGTCAGCTTTACGCACATTCTGGGAAAAGCTACAGTCCTTTCCAAATGTCTGTCTAAAAGTGTGACATACCATATGAGCTACTGTTTAAGTGAAACCTCTAATGAGGCCTATCTGAGGAACAGCTAGGCCAATATCGATTAGCTGATGCAAGTTGTTATTGTTGTTATAGACTTGAATCTCCTTCATGTTAACCACACTCATCTCCAGCATACCAGCTGGAGAGGACAAGAGACTTTATAAACTGTTGGCTTCATTAACAGCTGCTATATTCTGCAACCCTGGATAAAGAATCATTTCTGTATACAATTATAGGATCTCAAATGTAATGAAGTATGAAACCATCCAACTAAAGTGCAAAGGATATTACACTAGTATTAAACTCAGTGCCTTCATGTAGCACAATACCTCTTATATTAGTGAGGGCCAGACTGATGCTCTGCTCAGGAAGGATAATACTTGCAGGTAAGTAGATTCTGGAAAGGATTAGATATAGTGCCAGATAGTGGAGTACAGTGACAGCATTATAGTAACCTGAAAGCAGTTAAAGTAGTTATAAACATCTTAGCAAAATAATGGAGGTAGAGTTTATGAAAACCATGATAGTCTGAGGCTTATCACTGACTACAGAAAAATTATTTCAAGAAAAGCTCAACCAAGTGTAAAAAAAAAACATTGAACTTGGTATTGTCTGTTTAATGAGATCAGACTAACTCACCATGGGAAATGAGTGTATTTAACTGGCAGCAAAACGATGTTGGAAGAAAATAGGGCTTTTGAAAATGTATGCCTGTGTATGTGTGACTGGGAGTATTTGTGTCTGCATGCATAATCATGTGTATGTGTGTGTGTGTGTGTGTATGTGTGTGTGTGTGTGTGTGTGTGTGTGCGTGTGTGTGTGTGTGTGTGCGTGCGTGCATGCGTGCGTGCGTGTTGTGTGCGCGTGTGTGTGTGTGTGTGTGTGTGCGTGTGCGTGTGTGTGTGTGTGTGTGTGTGTGCGTGTGCGCACGTGTGTGTGTGTGTGTGTGTGCGTGTGTGTGCATGCGTGCGTGCATGCGTGTGTGCGTGTGTGTGTGTGTAAATGCGCGGATGTGTGTACATTGCCTTAGATACTTAACAAATGATCACTTGCTACTACTAAGACAACACTTCTTATTCACACTGTATTAATGCCGACTATGACTAATTTGTACAGAGTTTAAAGTACAGTTATTGACATCTATGAAGTACAAAGTTTTTTTCTAAGAGTTTTGGAGTTATCCAAAATTGCTGTGTTTCTGTTTGGCATAGCATAACTTTCTCTTTCTATGTTTGTATGAAAATAAACCTCTATAAATATTCATCATGAGATCACTTTTGCAGTAGCCTAAGCTATATGGGAACTCTTCGGTCTATATTACAATGACGAACGCTTCAATGTTCGAATCTGTAAAGGTCGACCTTTACAGATCGAACAGTTAAACATTTGAAGTTGTAAAAAAATAAATAAAAAAAAAAAACAAATACAAGGAAAGGGTTATAGCAGGGGGCAAGCCCCCCTGCACCCCCACACCCACCACTACTTAAACATACCAACTCCTAGATCACACTTCAGTGAACTACAGTGCAGAAATGGAAAATTTCCCATTCCCTACACTGTTGTGCAATCCTGGAGTTGGTATATTTAAGTAGGTGGGGGGTGGGGGGTGCAGGGAGGCTTGCCCCCCTGCTTAAATCCTTTAATTTTTTTTTTTTTTTTTTTTTGACTTGTGATTTTTTTTTTTTTTTTAATTTTTAAAGAAATTTGAATGCTTAACTGTTCCATCTCTAACGGCAGACCTTTAGAGATTCGAACATTTAAGCGTTTGTGGATCTAATATAGACCTGAAGTCTTGCCAAAGACTGGACCTGACAGACATCTTTGTAAGCTTTAGGACACCTTCCTCAGACCCTAATCACTGTATAGCTTGATGAAAGCAGTTTAAATCAATGGCTAGAGCACTGAAATGTTAGAACTTTCCTACCATCTGAGTGCACTCTTCCCTGCAAGCTTAGAGTTATTGATGGTTAACAAGTGCATCATCATGACTGCACAGGTAAATATCTCATTGGGGAATACCTTTCATTTTATCATTTTTTTGTAAAGAAAAGTTATTCTTTCTGTCAGAAATGCTTGATAATTTTACAGAAACCATTATTTCTCTTTCTATAATATTATATATACTAAACTTAATATTAATAATAATTTTATCACAGAAAAATTGTGACTAGAGAATTTATTTGCTTTTATATATAAAAATACCAAGTACTTCCTATATTCTGCACTTCTGCTGAGATGCAACATTAAATGGGTTTCTTTTTACAACACTTATGATGCCAGTTATAATGTTGTTAGTTGGCAGGGGTTGGGGGGTTGAATGGTGGTTAAGGTGGTTTACCTTATAGACACAGGCACAGGACTTGATTCTCACTTTTAATGGAAATGTGATACACTTAAAATGGCTCACAAAGGCAGTCAGCCTAGTACTTACCTATAAACTTAGGAAAAATACTGTTTTAACAACATAATTTAAATGCAAATAGGAAATACAAGTCAAACCATAAGCAGTTGGAGAAAATATACTTCAGAAATGCATTGGCTGTCAAAATGACTCTACATACCTGATGAGCACTTGTCAAAACCTGAATTCCTGAAAATCTGGAAATTTTTCAGACAGATGGAATCCTTAACTGTCGATGTAAAAAGATATGTATGTTGTTGTATTATACAGAAGTATAAAACTGGTATGTAAAATAAATGCAGAAAGTTTATATACACAAATATTAATGTCTCTCAAGTGTCTGTTAGCTTGAAATGTAATGCAGAGTGGAATGAAATTAAACCAAAAATGACAACAATGCCATTCAAAGATGGCAAGAGTTCCAACCGCAGAGGATCCATACAACAATGCCATAAATAATCTGGCCAATTACTTAAATAACATTAAAGTATTATATTGATTCAGGCAAGCCAATGGCTAGCAAAACAGAAAATAAAGACAAAAAGAGAAAGGCATTAAATGATGAAATTTAGTCAATCAAACCTAAATAAGCAGCATGGTCAATATGGAAGCAAATGTTTGCATGCCATAGAACTACAGACAAATTAGACACTGAAGGGCATAATGTTTAGATAAACTATCTATGCCAATGGCAGACATGGTGAGCCTATTTTGCTGCATTCACGTTTATTAAAATGGCAGTACATACTTTATGGAGTTTTGACAGCAATGCGAAAAAAACATTTTGTGCCCAAATGTTGCATGCTTCCATAAATTCATTCAGTAATGGGGGTAAGTCTGAAGAAAATTTTATTTATTTTTTTCTTTGTTTGTTTGTTTATTCAGTTTGGTAACCAGGGTAGAGCTCTGATCCAAATGGACCTATTTCAGTCTCAACACGAACAAGTATAAATGACAGTAGACAAGTAAGATAGCAAGAAATATTATGAACACAAACAAAAAGTTGTGTGAAGATAGCAATGAATTAATAACATTAATGGTAATTACGTACACAGGGGATAGTAGGAAGAGATGGTTAGAGTAAGGAGGGAAAAAGAAGAGTCAGAATAGAGACACATAGTGAAGGGATAGCACACAGAGTGTATATGGTAGTAAAGGTAAGTTAAGAGCACACAGAAACTAACTATATGCAATATATACAATCAGGAGGTGACATCACTTATTAGTGTAGGGACATATTGTGAGGAAGACAAAGGTGCCTGACTGATGAAGGGGAGGTGGGGGTTAGGTGATGTGTCCAGAGGGAAAGCAGATGCAAATTGACTCGGACTTGAGGTAAAATGTACATAATATTAGTCTGTTGGTACAGAAGGCAAGGAGATAAGGGACATTATTTCATAGGTATTACAGATCATAAACACTCACAAAAGTTACTACTTGAGCCAGATTTAATCTTACACATATCTATTCAAATCACTCACCAGGCTTAAAAATTTAAGAAGTATTGCAAAGATAGGGGAATGCTGAGAGATGTGAGTAAAATTAAGCAAAAATCTGCAATAATCAATGCAGAAAGTGATGGGGGAGGGTTGTACAAATTTGTAAGTACAAGTTAGATTAGAAATGCTGGACTGTTTCAGCATAGTGATTGACATGAAACAGAATGTACCAGAAATGCAAGAAAATGGGACATGTTGCCATTGTATGCACAGCTAAAGTGGTCAAAGTGTTATCTTTTTGAGGGGATTCTGTGAATAAACATTAGGATTCAGATGAAGAATGGCATGTGAGAATTTCAATTTGTGGCACTCTGGTAAGCTTTGAAATATATGCTGGAACAGACATAACATCTCATGGCGTGTATAGAAACATTTTGAAACACCCACAGATGGTCAGAGCTGAAACAAATGATGTAGTCCAGACAGACTGACTACAAAGGGCACAAGCAGGAATTTTTAGTTCCATGGGTTGCTGTATAAACAATTTGCCTAGTAGAGCCACTGCATGCAAAATTGGTGTCACTGCCTGAACAGATTAAATAATTGCTGATGTGTTTGGTGATGTCAGCTCCTTAAATGAATGCAATAACAATTCATCTGAGTTCTGGTGCAGTTCCTAGTACCTTCATTATGGCACAAAGAGTATACGGTGCCATCACTCCTAAGGTAGAGGCTGAATTCATTTGATTGCAGTCCACAGGGATGATTCCAAAGGTTACAGATCCTTCTGAATGGAGTGCTCCAACAGTTCTAGTAATAAAGAAAAATTGCAAAGTGAGAATATATGTTGACTTAAAGTGTTTAAATGATGCAGTCAAGTGGGAGAGGTTTATCCTGCCTACAAGAGGTGTACCAAGGGTGGGGCAAAGTGTTAGGGGGGGGGTGGTCATAAAGTTCACATCCTGTGTGTTAAGCTGTAATTACATTGTTACATAGGTTCATAGGTTCATAGGTTGGTACTAGGCTATCAGCCATAGGGCCTATACAAGCCTAGCCATAACAATTCCATGGATATTTCTTCCCACAGTATTTACTTCCCTGGACCCCTGTCTAGCAGGGCAACTGATGTGATCCCCAGGGTGAATTTCCTATCTCCCATTTTTTTTTGGCTGTAGGAAATGTAACTATGCACAAATGTACAAAAGTTGCAATCTGCTTGGTACAATATTCTTTTTTATTCTTTTTTTTTTTTTTTGTGCTGTTCATTTGAAGAGCTGATGGGGAGGGGAGCTATACTATCGAGCATCGCTGGGCAATAGGTAAGCCAGCTACAACTGTGCTGTCTACATTTGGAGACATTACATGCAAGCTAACCAGTTCAAGGATGTTCTCCACATTGCATAAATGAGTGGGTTTTGGTAAATACCCCTTGACCAAGACAATAAAGTTAAATATGTCTAATAATCAAGTGGGGGGATTCTTTTTAGATGGTTGCATTTTTGAATTCCCTCAGTATCTGCAATTGTTTAGAAAAAAGCAGTACACTTTTCGAGGACCACGATGGCACAGTGGTGGAGATGAGTGGCATTTGTGTGTTTGGTCGAAACAAACACTCACATGTAAGAGGTTAAAGGCAGTGCTACCAACTATTTAACACTACTACTAAAGAAAGCTGTACAACAGATATGGGTCGATTCCCGAATAACAGGTCATGAACAGATCAAGTCTATGCTACTGTTCACACCAGTACTTGCCTATAGCCCTGTCAGTAAACTGTCTGTGGCATTTCCAAATGCCAGCAGCTACAGTACGGTAAAAGCTATGTTGCAATGGACTGATGGCTAACTAAGGCCTGTGTCTGTCTGTTACAGATCATTAAAAGAAACTAACAAAAGATATTCTGAAATGGAAAAGGAATGCTAAGCTGAAGTACAAAATTCAGGGCACCTTTTAAGTCACCTTTTGTCCCTGGATAGAACATCAGTCATTGGTATCACTAATAAATTAGTATGACTTGCTTAAATTTCTCTAAAATGTCAATGGCTGCTGATGAAGCTCCGACATCTGATGATGTTCAAACAATTCAGTACAAAAGCGGTTTCAGGGAAGCAAGTAACAGTGGGAAATACCTTCTTCAGAAATCCAGTGAATGAGACAGTTCAGTCAGATACTGAAGAAGATGCCAGTACATATGTGAAAGTCATATATCCAGCAGACTGGTGACTTCCTGCAGGATGGGCATCTTTACAGAAACAAAGAATGTACAGACTTGAAAGTATAACTGCCTATGGCCTGAATGAGTGGTAAAGTAAATGGACACAGACAAATCATTCACTGTAGCAATACTTTGTTGTGAGAATTCGTTAGTCAGAGCATGAAGATCTCTAGTTGTACAGAGGTCAGATTGTAGTGTCGAATTCACAGTGAACAGAAGTACATGGGATGACTATGCACAGAGACAGAGAGCAAAAACAATGTCTGTATGGTTATCAATTATCACTGCTGATATAGCCAAGTTTAAGCTAAAATATCAGTTCTGTATTTAATACAGATCTGCTCAAAAGGGAGAGTGCATGATTGTGTATCCTTTACAAAAATGGTTATGATAAAGAATAGCAGCAGATTTATGTGAAAAATTGGGAAATATTCCCCTGTTATAATGTTTTATTGTTCAAGAAACATTGAGATAGACTCCCTACAGTAATCAGTCATCTCATTTTGAGACAATGACCTCCAGAGGTGGAATGCCTATCAAACATGTGACTAACAATCAGACTCAATTTGTGTCATTAGAGTTTCAACATTTTGTAAAGGTGTATGGGTTTGTCAATGCTACATCAAGTCTACATTATCAGCAAACAGAAGGAATTGCTGACAGAGTAGTACACACATGTATGAGAGTTCATAACCAGCCAGATCATACTTCAGACATCCTATAGAGCAATCTCACATAGCACAACTGGTGTTTGTTCAACATAGCTAATGTCAGGCAGGAATATTTCAGCCAATATCCTAATGCATCCTAAAGCATGTGACAAAGTTGTGTCCTAAAAACATTTTATATGAGACTGTCAAAGGAAAAAACTTTAAAGACCAATACATGTAAGGTTCAGATAAGGCACATTTAATAACTTGCTGCAAGGAGACAAAAACATGCAAATACAGGATTTTGCCTAACTACTAACAGGAAGTATGCTATTCTTATACTGTTCTACAAGACATTGCCTTCTATAGTTGACGTAATCAAACACAACTTTCAGTATTGTTCTACAGCAGATGTTGCTAAGATTTTCTGCTGACATGACTGGATTTATAAAAAACATTTTGAGAAAAACAACCTGGCCTTGGTGGGCTCTAGCCCGTTACAAGCTTCTATTGTGTAGTTCTAATACATGTGTTACATTTCAAGGTACTTTTCTAGTTTAGCTACAAGCAAATGCTGATTGCAGTTCATATTTTCAAGCAGTCTTTGTTCTGATTATCTATAGCTTCTGCAGCTGTGTATTTTCTCACAGCACAAGCAGAACTCCTTGTCTAAGTCTCATAACATTAATACATCTATTCATTATTTTCCTGACACAAGCAGAAATTATCTGCTTCCCTGTAAATTTCCAAAGCATAAGCAAAGATTATAGCTGTGCATATTTCATGACAATACAAGGTTAGACAGCTTCTGCAATTCGTACATATTTTATGCAGTGTGAAATAGAATAAATGTGTTAACCCTTTTCAAGCCTTAAATGCACTAAGCATATTACTAATGCATACACTAATACATATTTTTCTAACATCCCCCCCCCCTTTTAATATGTTTATTCTACTTTCAAAATAAGCATAAACAGTTTTTTCTTCTCCTAACCTCTTCCTACTCAGGATTTGCAGTTAAGAGAGTCATTCAGTTTAAACTTATGAAAGCATTTTCAGTCTTTTAACAATTCTTCAAACTCAGTACTTTGATATAAGGTTTCAGAAACTGACATGTCTATAAAGTCTTTAATCAGTCTTTTCATGCAGGGATGCCACAGCAAACACATAGTCCCAGTAGGATCATTCCTACACAAATGGCAATCAGGATGTTCATTAGGATAGTACCCCACCCCCAAACCATTTCTGGAAAAAGTCCATCAGTGGGTTTGGTCCTGGTTTGGTCATGTCTGACACTTGCTGAATTACCTCAAGGTGATTGTCTATCTCGTGTTTATGGTCAGGAATATACAAACAGCACTCCTCCTGGATTAAAGCACAAGTACCACCTCTCGCCGCTAGGGTGAAGTTGAGAGCCATCCGATTTTGAAGCACTACAGTTCTCATGGCATTCAGTTCATCAGTTACCAATTTGAGAGCGGAAAAAGTTGCATTGCTCATTACTTCGAGAAGTTTAGACAGTTTTCTCAGCTCCCAGATCGATTTCACTGCTCCATATGCTGGTGATATGCCTGCCCATGATATAACACTGTCACTCAAGTCCATGTGTGTCAGTTTATCGCCTATAGAATGATGGTTTTTCCAGCGCGCATTGATTTGCCCCACTGGATTTACAGGTTTATTGACGGGTTTCTTGACGACCTCTCGGACATTCCAAATTTTTCCTCGAGGTAAGACTGCAGTGTGTCGTATGGCCGGAACCAGGTAGCCCAAAAAACAACTGCCAGACCAGTTCTCAGGTAACCACTTGTATGCCTTCCTGCCACATACAAAATAACAATCCTCTACGTTAGTAGTAACTTTACTATGAATATACACTTGTCCTGCATGAAACATTTTTCTATCAATTATAGACAGTTGTTTATAAAGAACAGATCATGTTCTACTTCATCAGTTGTTTTGTGCATCAGTTCAAAAAATGAATCATAGTTTGTATTATAATAAGAACCTGCATTGTTAGCTTTAGTGTAACATTTATAAGGAACAGTCACATTGCAATTGCTCCAACCCACTTGAACAGTATAATTTTTATAAAAACACACAGTTCTCTTTTGTGGAACAGACAAGTGCAGTGCTATTTTATCTTGTGATGTAATGGTTGAGGTATCATAAATCAAGTTTTCCCAGGTCTCGTTGACCCCTAGGGGGACTACAGTCATTAATAACCCCCCCCCCCCCGTATGCTGTCGGCAAACTGTGCAAATCCAGCAATTCAAAACATTGAAAGTCTCAGCATACACATATTTAATTGCCTGGTAAGTGTTGAAGTTTGGGTGCCAGTCTATGAGTAACACTTCACGTTTATTCAATTCAGTTTGTGTGGCTGGAAAAAGGAATGGCCACAACAAAAAGATTATTGTCACTAGTACAGTTAACAGGATGATTATGCAATACTTCTGAGGAAATGGTTGTTCTGCATTCCTGTTTTTTCTGGATTCTATCATTTTTGCTCTTGACGTGACAAGATTCTTGTCCAATTCAAAGTTCTTAACTAGTTTGCAGTGCGTCACGTGGATCCACGAGGCACGGTCTGTGATCTTGACTGCAGTGGGTGTCGACAGAAGCACTTGATATGGACCTTCCCACTTTGGTGAAGCCCAATTCTTTTTTTTTATTGTCTTCACTCAGGTCCAGGTTCCTGGGGCCACTGCCACTTCTGATGGTCTGGTTTGTTCTTTATATGAAACAGAATTTGACTGCAACAGATGTTTATAATTCAACAAATTTCTCATATACTCTGCTTAGTGTACAGTCGGCTTCCTGGTCTACGGCCATGAGAGGTTTCCACTGAGGTATATAATAAGCCCTTCCAAATAGTTTTTCAAAAGGAGTCAATCCTTTTGCATTGAGAACAGTTCTCATGCTCAACAGTGCCAGGGGCAGACAGTACACCCAATTTCTCTTTGTTTCTGCTATTAACTTTCTTAGCTTACTCTTTAAAATCCCATTATGCCTCTCAACTAACCCTGCAGATTGCGGATGATATGCACAATGATTTTTTTAAAGAAATACCAAAATGTCTACTTAACTGTTGTATGGTTTGGTTTACAAAGTGTGTACTGTTGTCACTGTAGATCCTTTCTGGAATGCCAAATCTAGGGATGATTTCTTTAACGAGGATTTTCGCTACGGTAGCCGCACCTGGATTTTTAGTCAGAAAGGCTTCCACCCATCTGGAAAACATATATATAATGACAAGACAACACTTCTTATTTTCACATTTGTTCAATTCTATGAAGTCCATACAGATAGCATGAAATGGATACAGTGGTGTAGGGAAACTCCCTTGCTTGGGCTTTAACGCCCCTTGTGCATGATGTTTGTTACAAACGTGGCACATTAAACAATATTTTTTAGAGTAGTTTAAGAATCCATATGTCATGAACACTTGGTTCACCAGCTGTACCATCCCCCCTGTTGAGACATGGCATTGCCCATGGCTCAACAAAGCTTTATATCTAAACAAGTTAGATGGTAATATTGGTTCCCTTCTTTAGAGATGTACAACCCCTTTTCGAGGATTGCTCCTCGTCTTACCCATCTATGTTTCTCAGCCTGCGTAATAAGTGTCTGCATTGTCTTTAACATTTCTAAGTCTGAAATCTCAGAGGGTTGTAATTCCTCATTCAAAAGAAATACTTCTGAAGCTGCCTGTTTTGCAGCTGTATCAGCTCTTGCATTACCTTTTGAAATCCTATCCTGTTGCTTGGTATGAGCTGTGCATTTACAAATAGCTACTTTTTGAGGTAGCTGAATAGATTCTAAAAGATCTAAAATAAACTGTGCATGATTAATAGGTTTTCCAGTAGATGTTATCATTCCTCGGTTTTGCCACTGTTGTGCAAAAACATGTACAGTAGAAAAAGCATACTGGCTGTCAGTAAAAATGTTCACACATTTTCCCTTTGCTAAAGTACATCCCTGTGTCAAAGCAATCAATTCTACTGCCTGTGCAGATAAGTTGTGTGGTAAAGGTTTTGCTTCTATAATCTCAGAATCAGAAACTACTGCATATCCTACTAGGTTCTGTCCTGCAGGACCCCTTTTGCACGAGCCATCCACGTAGTATGTCACCTCGGCATCATTCAAGGGGACATCCGTAAGATCTTTTATAGGCAGTGTCTTTTGCTCAATCACCTGCAGGCAGCAGTGTGGTGTGCCATCTGCAGGGGTTGGGAGCAAGCTAGAAGGGTTCAAAGTCATGCATCATTCAATTGTCATATGAGGTTGGCTCAACAATATAGTCATACAGGAAAGATGCCTAGCAGGGGAAAGATATGATACCTTCTCTTGCAGTAAAATAATCCCGACTGAATGAGGCACTCTCAATGTGAGAGGGTGGAACAAAACTACTGAGGCCAAAGCCTGTACTGCCATTGCAGCTGCAACTACTGTATGTACACAGTGGGGTAAAGACCATGCCAGTGGGTCTAGTTGTGACGAATAGTAAGCAATGGGGCATTGCATGTCCCCATGCTGCTGTGTTAACACTGATGTCATATAACCTTGCTTACAATCTACAGTTTGGAAAAAACGTTTATGATAGTTTGGTAATCCTAGAACCAATGAGGATGCTATTAACTGTTTCCATTTGCAGAAAGCAGATTCTGCTTCTGGTGTCCAATGTAACAAATCCTGTGCTGCCATAGGCTTTTTATATATCAGGTTAGTCAACGGTGCAGATTCCAAGGCATAGTTTGGAATCCAGCTCTGGCAAAAATTAGTCGTACCCAGGAAGGACATCATTTCCTTCTTGGTAGTGGGTTTTGGTGCTTGCAAAATCGCTACTTTTCTGTCCTCATCTAATTTCGTACCCTCTTTGGCTATTACATATCCTAGGTATTTACCTTATTTTTTCCAAAGCTGCCATTTATTTTTGTTTACTTTATGTCCTTCAGTGGCTAAAAATTGTAATAGCGCTATGGTATCTTCTTTGCAATCTTGCTGGGTGGGGGCTGCCAGCAGGATATCATCAACATAAAGTAAAATCTGACTGCCTCTTGGTGGGGTAAATCCCGCCAGGTTGCTTGCCATTTCTTGTGAGAATATTGTCAGACTTTCACAATATCCCTGTGGTAGTCGCATATATGTATACCTTTTCCCCTGAAATGTGAAGGCAAACCAATATTGGCTGTCAGGGTGTATTGGTATCGAAAAGAACGCATTGTTGATATCTACCACAGAAAAATATTTCTGTTGAGGTTTTAGATCATTCAACAGTGTGTGTGTGGGTCTGGCACTGTAGGTGCCCTTGGTATTACTGCATCATTTACAGCTTGTAAGTCTTGGACCCTACGCCATTCTCTATTCGCTTTCTTAAAAGGAAATAAGGGTGTGTTATATGGTGAATCAGGAGATTCCACCAGCACCCCTTCCTTAAGTAAAGCTGCTATAATAGGTTTAATTCCTACCTCTGCATCTTTTCTTAAGGGATACTGCCTTTTCTGTGGTCTAAATGCTGACTTTGGCATGATAGTAACTTGTCCCGCTGTACGAATAAGTCCTACATCTGACTTTCCTGTTGACCAAAGAGTTTCTGGTATATTCTGTAAGGCATTCTCTTCCTCCTTTAATAGGAGTGCTAATAAGCTGTCCTTGCTAGACTGCAAGTGCACAGCTGGGTGGGTCTGAGTTATCCAATTCAACTTCTGCATTTGTATTCCCTGTTCTGACAGTTCTAACTTTGTCTGCTTTTCCCATCTTGCGACTTTTTCTCCTAAGTCTACCCATTTTCCATTCTTGTCCTTAGTTAAGCTAACGTGGTAATCGATTAGATTTATAGAGTGCAAAGAACTCCTGGGGCAATGAACAGCTGGCTACACTGTTCCCTTCTATGTCCCAGTACAGATTACATAATATCAATCTGTTTGCACGATTTCTAAACAATTCTTGCTCATATTCCTTATCAGGTCCTGGTGTGCTACAATAATACAGAGTACAGTGCAACAAATGTTGTTTATCAATGTCAAGGGAGGGGAACTTGCTGATGGCTACATTCATCAACTCTTCGGTCACTGCCCCTGGACCAGTTGTAACTAAGTCCTGGCTGTACCAATAGAACATTTCACCCTCCAATTCCACTGCAAAGGTATCAATTTGTCACTGTGCTTCCATACCCTGCATAGTCAGAACTACTGCTATACCAAATAGCTGCATAAAATCTCTGCCCAAGAGGTTTACTGGGCATTTTGCCATTTTGCGGAAACAACAATTTTTTCTTTTCTGGGTCAATCCTGAAACAGGATAAGTTATTGCAATATTATAGGAGAGGGGCTCCCGATACAGCTGTCCATTAGCTGCTTTCACTAGTATGTAATCAGGTGACTCTGAGTTCTCTGGCAGTTTGGAGGGATGTATCAGAGTCCGTGATGCCCCTGAGTCACACAAGAATTTGACTTCCCTCCCTTCTACCAGGAGTGTAACTTCTGGTTTTGTGTCTGCTAAATAGAGCTCTAAGCTCAATAAAGCTAAATCCAATATTTAATTTTCTTCATTGTCCGTAACTTCCTGCACTTCCTCTATTTCTTCTGTCACATCCTCTACTCCTTCTATCACATTCTCATTTGTCCTTTCTCTGCTATCCCCTTCTAGTGATTCTTGACTATCATATAGTCAGTCCTCACCCTCCTTATCTTCCTCCATGGTTGTCCTCTTGTTTTTCTTGCAATCCCTTGCCAAGTGTCCCTTTTTACCGCATTTAGAACATTCACTCCTTTTCTTTCACCCTTCAAAATCCTTTGATCATTGATCAGATTGTTTGTTTCCCTGGGCATTTCTCTTGCCCTTTTTCCCGGACTGTACTACATAAACTTCTGCTCCATCTTCTACAGAAAATACTTGGGCTTTCTTTTTCTTTTTGCTATTAAAATGCCTTTCGGCATGCCTATCAAGTAATGACTGTAACCTGCTTGTACGATGATCTACCATGTGCTTTGTAATAAAGCTGCTTATGGGTGCAATGCTGCCTTTCAAAAATGCATTCTTTAACTGCTGCTCATATGGGGAATCTTGTGTCTGATCTTCAGGAACCTGCATTCCACAATGGTTATTAAAACATTCTAATAATCTGGCATAATATCTGTCAATAGTTTCACCTTCTTGTTGGATGCATTGATTAATGCAAGTCCAGTCTGCCCTCGGCTTCCATTTCTCAGAGATTCAGTCTGTAAGACCTTTCACTCTGTTGTATAGCTCAGCGCTGCTATGTGGGAGGGGTCTGAGCGCAGCGTCACAGGGATTCCAGTTGCCACTAATCATGTGCCAATCTGGTCCCACAATTTGTCTGACTACTTTTTCTACCTCTTCTCCATTTAAATTATAACTTAGCCTCATTCCTTGTAAATCTTCTAAGAACTTTCTAAAATTAACTTATGGATGGGGAATTCCTTCAGTGGCTTTCCGGATGTCTTCCAGAGTACAGGGTCTATACACTAGAATAGTTGGGTCCTGACCTTCTTGCCCTGCCTGCAGATTAGGTACTTCTATAAGTGGGCATATTTCTTCTTCACTCATAGATCGTGAATTCCAACCCATTTGATATAATTCAATGTCCCCTTTTGAGTTACCTGCCCATGTTCGAGACCTGGTCTCGATGGGATCTCTAATAAATGGTTTTGCTTTTGTAGTGTCTCTATTTACAGTGGCAGTAGGATATTGCTGGGCTGGACTAACTTGTTCACGTGCTTCATATTCTGGTAAGGGAGGCGGAGGGGCCGATGCTATTACTAAGTTATTGTTCTCCTTATCTAAAAACATTGCTTTTGATTTATTGTTCTTTTGTTCCCTACGGTTTACTTCCTCAATCCACCTGTGTGCCTGAGGAATTCCTAATTGGCGCTGCTTTTTTACCCGACCTTTGGAATCGGTTTTGATCTGTTTGACAAGTTTGACAAGCATGGATTTTTCTAATTTACCGTCGAATTCATACTTATTAACCCATTTTGAATAGTGTTTAATATTATCAGCACGCTGTGACCGCATGTATTTTGCATCTTCGGTTAACGGCGGATCTTGGGGTCTTTTTGTGCAATTATAACCCATTTTGTTCTACCCTTTTAATCATTATGTAACTCCTTATTTTTAACGTGGTACCACAGATTTTGTTATAGTCTCTTCAGAATGACTGCCTACCTACTCTGTTTTCCCTGATCTATGACAAGACAGTAATCTTTTCTGTCCCTGACTTGTAAAAATACAGTCCTGACAAAAACAATACAAATCTAGTCCCTGATCTAAAAACAGAAAAAAGTAGATTCACCTTACCTGAGCCTTCGTGATTGATCACCTGGTTCGTGAAAACCCGTCCTTCAGTCGCAGATCACAAAGTGGCTGGCCTCTTTTGTATGACAATTCAGTCAGAGGGCTTTTCAAATAAGAAGAACCGATGTGGTTTCTTCCCCGTACGGTTTCAAGCCACCTGGCCTGTCTGATCAGAGGCGAAGTGAGGGTTTCCGGCTCGAAGGACCAGTCTGTCAAAGGAAAAAACTTCAAAGACCAATACACATAAGTTTCAGATAAGGCACATTTAATAACTTGCTGCAAGGAGACAAAAACATGCAAATACAGGATTTTGCCTAACTACTAACAGGAAGTATGCTATTCTTATACTGTTCTACAAGACATTGCCTTCTATAGTTGATGTAATCAAACACAACTTTTAGTATTGTTCTACAGCAGATGTTGCTCAGATTTTCTGCTGACATACATATTTTTCTAACAGAGACTGTAGAGCAAAATCACCCAAGGACCAAATCTGCACATAAATATTTCTATGGTAGAAGACTTTCAATTCACTTATTTTGCCAGACTAGAATTCAGACATGATTGCCTTTTTCAAGTGAGAGTGTGAGAAGAGTTCGGAGACAACACGTGTGACCAATGTCAAATCTGCAGAACTGAGACTGTATGTGTTTCATAACAATGATGGATATGTAGGAAGGAGAAAGTGAAGACACATTAAGGATGTTGCTGAGATGTGTGAAGCCAGCAGATAATCATTACAAAAAGATTAGCAGCTGCCATGACCAGAAGAATCAAAAGCCTACAAGAAATAAGAGTCTATAAGTCCTTCTCTTTATCAGCTATTAATTGTACTATTTACATTGTACCAAAAAGAGATGCATCGTTTGAAATGGAAAAAGTGACATTTGGCACAAAAGAGAAATCTTACTGGGCAGAGATACATTAACCAGTAGTAATTTGTAACATATGAAAAGTTCTTTATATTTATAACATGAGAAGTAACTCACAAAGGCATGTGATACTGCTTCCAGAGAAGTATCAGGAGTTGTGATGGTTACAGCACAGATGAGTAATAAATCTCCTGATTAATAAAACTGACTGGTAGTAGGAATGTATATTTGGAGACTGCAAAAGCATGTTTTCTCTGTTAATATTTAATGCACATTGCTGTACAGTAATGTCAAATTCTTTTGGTCATGCATGTTTCAAAATGTAAAGTCTTCAAAGAGAATAAAAAACATGGATGCAGATATTTTATTATGCAAATATATGCAATATGCTACTTAAAAAGATAATTTTATTCTTTACTTTGGTGGGAGCGGGGTTGATATCCGAGTACCATGATAAAGAAGTCATAGGATCTTTTCTTCTCTCACACTTCATACATAGCCTACCTTGTGTTCTGACTTATCTCAATATTATTACAAATGCAGGCAACATAATCACTCATCAATTTGGAATTAGTTTACAAATAAAATATTTGCTAGCATTGCTAAATCAACTGCAATGCTTTTATGGTACTACTTAAATAACTAGCAAATGTATAAATCATTTCCATTTCTGACCTTTCAAGAAACCAACTATCATTTACAAAAGAAAAAAAACATCTAGGAGAAGTTACAGAGATAACTCCTTCCACTGACATTTCTGTTGCACAGGTAACTCAAGGTTGTCTACAATATCTTCCTTCTACTCACCATGGAAGTCAGACAGGCCATACCTATCAAGTTGTAATTCCTATGCTTTTATGTGCCTTGTTTGTCATTGTCCCACTCTCAGCTCAAAATACTTTGCAACTGCAAATAAAGGAAATTAAGATGTTGCATTTTTTACACTGAGCTCAGTGAACTGACTATCATTTTATTGTAGTTCAATAGACAACATGGCTCCCAGTGTCAGCAAGATCAACTTTTTCTCAACACACTTAATTTTAAACTGATTAGATAGGTACTACCCAGCTCTAGTCAATAAACTTATATTGCATGAATCCTGCTATGCTCTAAGAAGAAAAACGGCTCCACAATAAGCGTAAACAGACCCTAATTTTCTCTAACAATATGCAGAAAAAAAAACTTTCTCACGCTTGCCTCTTGGAGCACTCTGCCCAATGGCATCACTTCTTTTGGCAAAGAAAAAGAAGTTGAAGTCTCACCTTGAAAAAGAACACAAAGGTACTCAATTCAAGGGCACAATTTTATATATATATATATATATATATATATATATATACAGAGAGAGAGAGATGCGATATAGATATATGGATCTATATACATACATACATACATACATACGTAAAGTTATTTATTTTTTGCTTCTAAACCTTGTGATTTGTTTAAAAACTATTTTTGTTTGTTTCTAGATTATAGACAGGAGCTTCTAAACTATACAATTAACCATTGCAGTTTTTGGGCAAGTCATATAGTAATAGTATATATATTCATCTTAAGCATGCCTTTGTACTATTTATCTACCGTTCATTGTTTGAAACTCTGTTGCTGGTTCTCCTATTGTAGTTTATATCTCATTTTCTTGCAATGACATACACACTGTGATATGCATTATCACTATGTCTTCTTAGTGCTGTATTTGCCATATGGCCTGGGTAGTGTCTGAATATGGTCTTGTACCAGCCCATGGCCCCCCATCAACAGATAATGAGTAAATAAATAATTGTGTGTGACTAGTAACAGAGAAGGCCATAATTATTTAAAACATGAAGGGACTTCTTCCAATAATGCATGATTCAGTATTAAAGCTGGTAGCCATTATGAGTTGACTGCAAAACTGTTAGGACATGCATGCCAATGTATTATATGAGAGTATGTAACTGGTATGAAAAATACATGCAACAAGTGTATGCACACCAGTGCTGGTCTCCCAAGTGGCTGGTGTCCTGATAACACAGAACATGACAGCCTCCATGACAGGCAAGATGGGACTGTTAGCTAAAGAAGACAATCAGTTTGGGGTTGTCTTGTCTTACAGCATCAACTTCGAATGAAACAAGTTTAATGTGAGAGAAGGGAAGGACCTTTCTGCTCACATGTACTCAAACTTACAGCAACAGCTGTTTGATGTTTTATTTGTTAGTAAGATATGTACTTAATGTTGAATTGTTTATATATTAAGAACTGCTTGCAGGTTTGCAGTTTGCAATTGTGATTTGACTTACAAGTTTGAACATCTTTTGATGTTCGGCCCTAATTCTGCTGCCGAGCAGAATAGAAGATTTCAGTACTGAGTTAGTGTGGTACACTTTGTTGATTGTATTCCTACTTGTTAGTGCCATTTCAAAATACATTTTAATCACATATTTTTAAACTTATTTAAACTTACTACTTTTTACCTCATTCTTTTCAATTGCTTAGTACCTTTACGACCATTTTATTTTTTTATTTATTTTTTAATTTTGTACAGTAATTAAGATTTTTGGGGTTTGTACATTTATTTTCCAATGTATTGATAATGTGCAATGTTTTGAAAATTGAGGTGCATTTTTTGTTTGCTTTGTTTCATTTTTATTTGTTTAATTCCATTATTTTAAGTTTTTTGGTGAATGTATTTTTTATTTGTTACAAGCAACCTTATTATTTATATAATCTTGTCAGATTTCTGAGTAGAATCATATATGATCTAATTAGATCTAAATACCTGATAGTTAAAGAACATTAGAAAGAAATTTTGGCACCATACCTCCCGATTCTATCTCATTATGATAAATGCTCCTCACTTTCAGTCTTAAAATCTCTTTTTCCCTACTGCGCTGTAATTGAAAAGGGCTGTCTCATTTTCATTCCTAAAAACTTTTTTAAAACAAATATCCAGGGTAAATAATAATGATGCAAATACAATTATTACTCCATTACTTCTTTCTTTCTTTATTTTTTCATTTTTTGCAGCCATGTAACATTCATAAGGTGATTATTAGCTCTTTACACTGTAATAGCAGCCTACAGTACCATGAACTGTGCAATATAATTACATATAATTCAGGATTCATAATGGATTCCTGAAAATATTATTTAATAATTTGCATATGCACTGTCATGCCCTGGCTATGTATTGTGCATGCAATGTTTGTCAATGTCTTAGGGTGGCCTAATGATTAAGGTGTTTCCTTTAGAAACACAAGGTGCAGGGTTCGAGCCTCACAAGGGATAATTGGCTTGGCTTAAAATGGCTCGCAAGGGCAGTTAGCTTAGTACCAATCTATGAACCTAATAGCAGTATTGATTTTTTGTTTTGTATTTCTGAGTGCATTTCTTGTTTGAAATTGTTTTCTCTAGATTTCTCTAGCCTGGTTTAGGCTGTGGCTAAAAAGGGTTTGTGGATTTATTCACTTGCCCAATTAACAAAGTGTCTAAAGTTGAATGAATGAATGAATGACTGAATTAATGAATAGATGAATAAATAAATAAATGAAAACTGAATCATAATTCATTAAAGAAGTATTTTGTAAAGATAAAGAAACACTTAATAACAATGTTTCATAGTTGAAGTTGTTAGTAAGTGTTACATATTTTGCCCATTTTTGCACATTGTGAAAGTTAGTATTTCCCATTTTAAAGATAGAAGGTTAAGTTTTATTCATAGGTTGAGTAAGGCCAATCTATAATCAAATGGGATAGGATTTTTTGAGCACCAGTATGGAAAATAGCTTGTCTTAGAATGGCCCACAAAGGCAGGTAGCCTAGTACTTACCAATGACCTATGAGAGCTATGACTGATGTATATATTTTAATGTCATGGAGTAAAGCAGTTAATGGAAAGTAAGCCACAATCACCTATTGTTTACTCTTTATTACTTTTTAAATGGTTCCTTATCTACTAATCTTGCTTTTTTATTGCTTTTTATTCTAGGTGTCATTTTATACCTGTTTAGGTAACAGTGGGTTGTCAGACACTGCATTAAATGCTGCTGCATTTGGATTTACTTTGTGAAGTTAGGTAATTCTCCTTATGGAATTAGTTGAGATCTGTATTTTATTTTGATAACTCCTAGCAGAGTTCCATTTGGATGGTCCTAGAAGAGTTGTTGAGAATCCAAATTGATTTCAGTATAACTAGATTATTGCAATCCTTGCTTATAAGCAAAGACTATGGTGTGTTATACACTTATTGTTTTTGTGTGTTAGGGGTGTACAGTGATCTAACTACTGTAACTTGTGATATTTTTTTAGTTCTAAATTAAGTCATTTAACTTCTGACACAGTAGCAGTCATGTAGGCTTGCCAGACTCACAAAACTGCATATCTGACTGGTTGTTGTTTGCGGATGCTTTATAGTTTTGGAAGTGTGTACAGTATATATCTAGATGTAACAGATCGTCTGTAATACTATGGCATTTTTTATATATGCAAAATTTTCTCTAGCCTTTTTTGTCTGTAGTTGTATACATTTGTAAGTTATTTTATTTTCTGATTTGCTTTTTTCATCATGCTATTTGTTATTTTCTATGCCTTTCCATGAATATTTCTACTTACAACCAGTCAGGAAGGTGCTGTTTAGTCCTTCGACAAATGTAAAATGCATGGAACCTTCTGGTGATGTGCCCTAGTCTATATTTTCTTAAACAACTGGCCATAGCTATATAGAGCATATAAGCAGAAGCTGTATAGAAGTAAGAAAATGCATTTGCACCAATTAACTTTACAATATTTTTGAGGAAATTAGTGGATAAACTTTTATGATTTGTCACTGCATATTACTTTTAGGATAGGGCTAGAGATGAGTTAAGGCTGCAGTTTTAGGCTTAATGTTGTTTTTTTTTTGGTTAGGGTTAAGGAAGGGGTTAAAGTTTAGGGAAGGTTTTTCAGTAGGGTCAGAGTTGCAGGGTTATGAAGGGTTACTAAAGACTGGGATTAGGAATGGAGCTTTAGGGCTAGGGAGGGTATTTTAGGGTAGTGTTAGATAGGAAGAATTAAGGGTTATGGAGGGTAATGAGTGGGTTTTGCTGTTAGGTTCATGGATGGAGTTTAAGGGCTAGTGGGAATTTACAGTTATGAACAGAGGTTTAGGGTTAGTGAGGGGGTTTTAGGTTAGGGTCATGGAGGAAATTATAGGATGAAGGATGGAGTTTTATTATTAGGGTTTAAGGTAAAATGTTATGTTTAAGGATGGTGCTAATGGATATGAAAATGAAGGGAGTATACTCATCGTATAAACAGCCATAGTTACTGACACCGAGTAGGCATGATATGAGTTCACATTTCATGAAGAAATAGATAAAAATGAATTATGTCCATGTGTATAAGCAACTATCGACAAACTACTATAGTTTGACCAATGTAAAAATATGACTTTATGTTTCTCTTTTGATTGTTTTAATTAATGTATGTGTGTACATTTATTTATTTAGTCATTTAATTATTTATTGATATATTTTTAAAATAGGTTTTAACCATGTTTCTAAGATACTGGGAATATGCATGCTATGTTAAGTTTTGTATCATCTGGATAAGTTCTTGTTTGATTACTCTTTCTAGCTTTTCATGTGTAATTTTAATTTCCTGTTATATTTGTATGATTTTTTTTCCTTCCTGAGTTTAATTTTGAAAGGTATTATTGAAGTTTCTATCTAATGGTGCTGAGTTTATTTTTGTGGTACTAGGCATAAATATTTCTAATTGTTTGATAGGAATTGATGCACTTCTTTTGGATGAGGATTTTAAGTTGGGATCTTTTTTTTTTTTTTTTTTTTTTATAATGCTGAATTTGTTCATTTGGAGTGTGTGTGTGAGTGTGTGTGTGTGTGTGTATATATATATATATATATATTTATATATATATATATATATATATATATATATATATATATATATATACTGTGTGATGCAATTTGCTACTTGTGATGCAGGTGGGTGGCTATAGTGTTTAGTGAAATTAGAAGTTTTAAGTTATTTTGTCCTAAACTTGTGCAGTGAATTTTGTTAAACAGATGTTAAGTCTTTGTGTGAGAAATTAGGTTGTATACATTAGTAAGGATATGAGGGTTAATTTTACTAAATGTTTTAACTTATTTATCTGGATTATATACAGTTGTACAGCTTGCAGAAACACTGACTTGAGAGAATGTTTATGAAACTGCAGCAATTAAAGGGGTTGAGCATAAGTGCAACTAGGATTTGTCGCCACTTATTATAGAAGGATTGCTTCTGATGAAGTCAAGGTTTGTGGGAGATATGTGGTTGTTGGCAATGAGATGTTTCCAGAGACTTAATGGATGCATATTCAGAAGAAATATGTTAATTTAAATGAATGTGACCAGCATTTGGATGTGGAAATAAAGCAATCTGATAATGAATGACAGCTGTACAGAGGTTGGCTGAAAAAGGTAGCATAAGGGCATGCTATGTGTTCAATTATTCATTTGCTGATATGATTTTGCATCTTGAATCCTGTGTCTGTCCATAGAAACTGTCGGGTGTTTTTAAAGTCTGGGGATTGCTGTTAAGTTTTTGTGAGAAGGAATGGTTTGACTGTAGAGAGGCTGTAGAGTGATGAGAGTTTCAGTTATAAATTAAATGGAATTCCTGCTGTGAGTGGATAGAGCATACTGTAAGGATGAGGAGCACATGTGTGTGACACATCTCAGTAGAACGTCATCCATCTTGAGCAGTTGAGAAATATGGCCATCTCTCTCAGGCTTCTAAAAGATTCCTGAGAAGTTTTTGTAATAGCTCCCCTCTAAATTATTGAAGTTGTTGTCCTCCTTCTACTCATGACCCCATTTCCTCTGGTAGTTTCCACAGGCCTTTGAATGGATTACCAAACTGGTCTGGTGACTATACAGCAATATTCGCCCAGTGCTAAGTCACTGTATCTGCATGGTTAAGCCTCAACAAGCCTTAGAAGCAGAAGCATCAACTTTCTGCCTTAAACAGTGGATAGGCCAGAAAATAATATAAGCTTTCATTAATTAGCTTTGTCTCCAGCACGTCAAGAGGAAGTCAAAATGCAAAACATCTGTCATGCAGGAGAAACAGTACTGGCATACAATATTAGATGTGCAGTATACATTCTTTTAACCCTAAAAAATAACATATTTCAGGCTTTGATGTTACAGTTTGAGTCCTCAAGCATTCCTTGGTTAAATGCTATGTTTTTAGGATTCTGTACTGTCTTATATTTGAAATGTTACTATTTTCAGGCTTCATGTTGAGTGCTTTACCCCTTATTGCCACCTTGATTGCACTTTGCTTGTGAGGATGGACACTGATTCTTTCTCGTGTTTAAAATGTTTTATAATTTCAGGCATTGGAACTGCTATCTGAAAACTGAGGTTACACCTGATTTGGTAGTCCCTTGTTATTGTTTTAACAGCCTATCAAACTATCATGTAATGCACACTGTTGTGTAACAGTGACTTAGGTAATTTATTCAGCAAACCCTTCCGAACTTGCATACACAAACATTTAAAGATGCAGTGGTATGCATGTGAGAGCATATAGCCACGTACACACACATACACAAACACACACACACACACACACACACACACACACACACACACACACACACACACACACACATACACACACACACACACACACACACACACACACACACACACACCAGCCTACGCACACAGGCACATGCACACACGCTTGCACAGACTCACACACACGGACTCATGCACAGGAATTATATGTATAGACAGGGCACACATGCATGCTCTCACACACCACAACTAAAAGATCAAATAAAACTGAAGTTATTTTGAGCTGTAATATGCTTTAAGAAATAAGTGATGGTCAAAAGAGTACATA